>NC_088203.1:300000-590000 GCF_037126465.1 Ornithodoros turicata | reverse complement strand
GTATAGTGAAAACAAGAGAGCGACATCGACTACTACGTTCATCTATTACGCGATAATATTTTATTGGTGACTAACAAAGGTAAAATATGATTCTGTGTCATTAATGTTCTGTCAAGTAAGACGACACTCGAAATGTTATGTTTGAAGCTCACATCACTCGCGTTTTACTGTGTTTAATGTGATGAATCATACCCAGGAACGTGGACAAAATTTGTATTTTCCGTCTAAGACTCTTTTCCTTTTCTTTCTCTCCTAGCAAGCACTCTGCTCCGTTGCCTATACACACAGAGAAAATTTTACATCGGTTCTCGACGCAAAAGAAAATGAATCGTCATTGCTTGGTGCTGTAAATGTGACCCACAAGTAGTTCACTTTTCATCACTTTATGTAGTTTCATAAATTTCAGCTCATAGATGATATTGAAAGTCGCCGTAAAGTCCATTTTCATCGAACGTGGGATAAGCGATCAATTTCCGGTCTGTATTCGCGACAGCTTCGGAAATAGACGACTGAGCTGCTACGTCACCTATTATAGAAATGAGGTCATTGGTGGCGCATTCAACGCAATAGGATCCCCTCCACTTAATTAATTACCACGTGAAAGAGGCAGGTTCATCCCGTTTATCTTACGAGAGTTTATTTGCGTGCGTCAATATGAACAACGCACTTGTCCACGCTATTCCCTTATCAAAAGTTTGCCATAAAGCTGTTGAGTTGAAGGCACGATTGAATCTTATCTTGGGAGGCAATCTACTCATGAGCTTTCATGTAAGGGTAGTCCATATAATCCCCGTTAAACAACACGTTAAATTGTATGCGACGCACTCAGTAATGTGGACAATTAATGAATCAACGCACCTTTATTTTTGTTGCAATTTCTGTAGTTCTCGAAGGTTCAACTAAATTCGAAATTGGAGTGTTTGAGCTTCTTTCATTATCAGAGTCATTCGTGTATCGCCTGGGGGGCGTCAAGCAAACGAACCAATGTTAAATGGGAATTTCGTTCGCACATATGATAGCGCAAATTGGGATGTAATTTTTTGCGAATGAAAAGTGGAGATGATTGAAAGAAGCAGGATGGAAATGACGAGATTCATTCTCGGTATTTTTTACGAGCTGCGACATTTTCAGCGAAGCGCATGGGCTCCGAATTTCTGGGCAAACGCAACCAGCGTATCGAAGAAGTCTTTCCTGGTATGGTCTGGGACGAGGACTTGGGATCAATCATTACCAAGGCCCGTCTGCTGCGAGTCGCCCTCAACAGAGTACTCGAAGACGAAGATGAGGAAGACACCCTTTTCGCCAAACAAAAGCGCATAGGGTCCGAGTTCCTGGGAAAGAGGTCCTCGGAGTTCATGCAGAAGCGGATGGGGTCAGAATTCCTCGGCCGACGCAGGCGAGAGGCGGATGAACAACCGTAAAGGTGCTGCTTCTTAGAACTTCTCATGGGGGCCATGCAATCAATTAAAACGCACTAAGTTGCATGCTTGAGAAAAAAATAAAAAATGAAATAACTCTCTCTAAATGGCCACTAAACTGTCTCGATGCATGTTTTACTAAACACGCTGCTAAACCTGGTTATAACGATAAAAAGTTCCCCTAACTTTATCTCCTTTAAGGATTTTCCCATGGAGTGGTCAACATCGCTTATTTCGTAAGTACAATATTTCGCCATTGTCCTCTTCATGTGTGACATGACATGACGGCCTCTGAGAATTTCTTTGGTGAGGAAATTTCCAACAGTATGAGGCCGTACAAAAGCTCGTTGGAAGAATCTTTTAGGAGAACAACCTATTCATTCTCAACAGATCCAGACGGTACCCTGAGCCGTGGCTTGCAGCAACACGACGATGACGACGATTGGGTCTTGCTGAGGCGACTCAACAAACGACTCTCTGAATTTCTCGGCGGACCAGGGAAGAAACGTTACTCGGAATTCCTGGGGGGACCCGGGAAGAAACGCTACTCGGAATTTCTCGGTGGGCCCGGAAAGAGATATTCCGAATTTTTGGGAGGTCCTGGCAAGCGTTACTCTGAATTCCTCGGTGGTCCCGGTAAAAGATCTACCATAGAACAGATGTGGGCCGAACCAGATGCTGTCTCGAGTCAACGACGCTGAAGAGCTCTTCTATCTTTGTAGACGGATACATTTCTTTTCTGGTTCATGGTATTGCTGGATGCAGTGAGCGATTTGATAATCTTGTCCAGTTTCTTCGGGTTGAATGTGTCGACAACTAATAGGAGAGCCACGCCTGAGCACAAAACTGTAGACAGCAAGTTCTGTGTACATGAAGAGAATAAAGGACGTTGTTGCGTTGTGGGACGACCTTGGAGACCCTCTGCAATAACATTTTGATGTACATTCTCAGAGCATCATTCGACTATCAGTCACACAAAGCAAACCATCGCCGTCCAAAGAGCGCCGGCTATAAGAGTGTCTTGTTAATAAGCGAAAGAAAAAAGCTTCTTTGTAGCCAGAAAGGAGATTAACGAGAACATTCATTAAAGCGAATGTACTGAATGTTGAATCCAAACCACGTACTCAATGTCTAATTACCCCTAATAGAATAAGCTGTCCTATGAATTCTTAACGTGCGAGTACCTTCGATAAAATAATTAGCTACACGAATACGTTCTTTGAAAGCAATCCCCGCGTTGTACGAATGAAACATGATTCCTCACAATACCTAATCGATATTGTTCCACCAAGAAATAGAAGGCACGAAAGTACTACTCTGGAGGGGAGGGGGGTGACGTGGAAAGGCCACGGCCAGCATCTGTAAGGAAGAAGAAGAAGTACTGGGAAATGCTTACGTCACAGCCACAAGAAAACTTGGAGTGAAGGGATAAGATAAAAAAATCCCAGAGACATAAACTAACGAAGCGGTGGAGTCCGACAGCATCCATCGAGGCATTTCTGACAGAATACAAATAAAGTTACTCGAGAAAAAAAAAAAAAAAATCACAGATCGTACATTCCATTGAGCTTTGCCACGGGAAGGGGGGAAAACTGTTCCATTGGGGGGGGAAACATGGATATTGGCTAGCGGTTACATCACTACCACCATCAATGGGGTAGAGTACTCATCATTATTGAAATAAAATTGTTGTTGTGGCTAGCGGTTGTTGGCCGTACACCAGTGGACATCGTTACGACTATAGCCAGAAAAGGATGAGTGGTTAAAGGTAAATGGGTCGGGGATGAGGTAAGTACAGGATGATGTGCATCCTGGAAGGGGGTACATTAGAGGGGTCATTTGCTCAAGGCCCGTCTTCTGGAGAGAACGCAAGGGGTTTTTGTTCAGCACAAGAACCTCCGGGGTATAGGATGTTCGCCAACGTGCTAGTCCTGGACTGTGTAAGGTAGGTTTCCAATGTAGGCGAGGTAGTGTTGTATGTATGTTGGATGGTTCCAGGTTGATGGCAGTGGCCGCAGCATGCAACCAATCTTGCGTAGTTATGAGCTGGTAAACGTTGGTGATCCTTAACTTACGGAGCGTGATTTGCATGGCCTTTTATGGGAAGAAAAGGTTGGTGATTTTGGTTGCGTGATGTCCCGTGTCGCAGGGTGACGCAGCATGCTTAACGGCCATTTGTCTGCCGGTGTCGTCCGGAATTGGTAAGCAAGGGCTGCAGCTCAGGCGAGCTGAGAATACTAACTGATTCGCTGTTTCGCTGCCGCTGACACCGGTATGAGACAGGATTCATTGGAAAGTAAGATCTCCCCCTATGCTGAGCACACAATCTTCTGATGCAACACACTGGGTTTGATCAGGTTCCACTTCTCAAATCCGTAAGTATTCCCCGCAACAGCTGTCTAATAGAGCAAGGATAATCTCCCTTGCCGAGCCATGTTCATTGATGGGTTGCAGAAAAAGGGTAACCCACTCTTAAGCACGTGTCGCGTTCCCGGCTTACCGTACCAACGTCCGGTGGCGTGCGACGACGCATACGATGACGTTAGCCACGTGAACGGTGCCCCTGTTACGGTGTGCCCCTCAAGCAACGCAACTTGAAGCTGCTCATAATAGCGTGTCCGAGAAACAGCCTTGGAGGATGTCTGCAAAGATGAAAGCAAGACCTCAGAGAAGCGGGATCAAGCGAAGAAAGCACAAACATTCAGGCCTAGGTGCCACCATCGGTACCGTGCGCAGAAAGCACTATACCGAAGCTACTGAGGGCAGCAGTGAGGAATTGCCTCAATGTTCGTGCAAGCGGGCCCAGATCTGCAATCACAATTGATAACAAGGGAATGACCCAGACTGAGAAGAGACAGTGCAAGAACGGTAACTAAGAGACCCCTTTCGAGAAGGGGCCTTGGAATCAACGGTAGAACCGAAAGAGGCAGCTCGCGAGAGATGGCGCGCCGAACAGCAGGCCCTGGCAAGCTGTTTGCACAGTATAAAGCGGGAATGAAGAGAATTCCAATTTACGGTCTCGGTAGTACGAATGAGCGTTTTCTTTTCTTTGTCTCCAGTGCTTCTGACGGCAGTGAGAGGGTTGGGGAGGGCGTCACGTTTAACCTGCCCCGGACGTAAACTTGCCTCGCGACGGCTGTACTTGTATCATATGTGAAAGATACTAAGCAAGCATTATCCTCAGGGTGTCTCTTCACTATAAATTGAGTGAAAATTCCTCATACTTGGAAATCATAAATAAGCGTCACATAACGGTTTAGGAAGTCTCAAGTAAATACTGTATGCAAGTATCAATTCAAATAGAGATGTCCTCAGCTTTATTTATTTATTTATACATACTGCAGCCTCAAAAAGGTTCTAGCGCACACACTAAGAATATTTACACCCATTTAGGTGTTGAAGGGGTGTATTTTGCAATTTACACTCTAGAGCCAAAAGCAGAACATCTATCCAGGTGTAAAGATGATGTACTGTACACTTTACACCCTATAGTTAAAATAGCAACACCTATCTTGGCGTAAAAATGGTGTACCGGCTGAGACAAAAGTTTGGGAAACGCACGGGCGGCGTCAACCCTCTACGGAGCGACATCCTGCGAAACAGGGACGTCCACTTGATCAGGGCTGTAGATTCTCACACCCTTCTGACTTTACACCGAATTTGGTGTAAGTTATCAAACTCCAACTTTACACTCAAAAAGGTGTGATATGTTTTAGTGTGTACATTGCTGGTGAAATTCATCGAGAGAAAGTTCTCTAATCATACCAGGAATAGAGTTCCATTGAACAATTGAATCTAGTCAATTACACGCAGCAGTTGAAAATGTTTCCTTCCCGCTTGATGTACGAGGGTGGTTCCATAAGTTTCCGGCCCGATCAACTTTTAATAGTCATAGAGACGAAACAAGTGTATCACTTTTCGACATAGTCACCCTTAACTTGGATGCACTTTTGACACCTTTCAACCAGCATTCTTATACCCTGGAAAAAATAGCCCCGAGTTTTGTCCGCAAAATGCTGGAAAACTGCCTCTTGCACCTCACTATCGTTTTGAAATCTCCGTCCTCTGAGATCCCTCTTCAAGTTTGAGAGCAGGAAGTAGTCACTCGGTGCCAAGTCTGGACTGTAGAGTGGGTGGTGGATTTCTTCGAAGCCGCACTTCTTCAGTGCAGCCTTGGCAACAGAAGCCGTGTGGACAGGGGCATTGTCCTGGAGCAACCGGTCACCTCGACTCAACCTGCCGCGCCTCTTTTCCTTGATGGCGTCTCGCAGTCAGTGCAGGAGTGAAGCATAATAAGTCGCATTCACTGTGTTGTTCCTCTCTTTGAAGTCGATGAGGAGGATCCCGTGACAATCCCAAAATATTGTTGCCATGATCTTCTTCGTGGATTGTGTGACCTTGGCTTTTCTTGGGGGTGCTTCTCCTGGTTTGCGCCATTCCATCGACTCCTTTTTCGAAAGGGGATCATAGTAGAGCACCATAGTCTCATCCCCTGTGACAATTGACTTGACAGAGCTCTTTGGCACAGACGACGCGCTGTCGCTTTGGAACTGACGAGAGAAGTCGTGGCACACATCCCGCACTGACCTTTTTCATGTGGAGGCCCTCGCCGATGATGCGGCTGTTTTGGAAAGCCTTTCTGAGATTTCCTTCACCTTCAGACGCCTGTCACTTCCTCCTCGACAAGAGCCAAATTTTCTTGTGTCACCACTTCCACTGGATGACCATCGCGTGGATCATCTTCAATGGACTCTCGCCCCAGTCGAAACTGCTTAGCCCAGTCTTTTACCGTTGTGTACGACGGAGAGGCTTCCCTGTACACGTTGTCCAGTCGCGCTTTAATTTCTTTTGGCGAAAGTCCCTCTTTTGTCAAGAATTTTATCACAGCGCGGTACTCGATTTTTTCCATTTTCAGGCCCTCCAACAGATGGCGCCACGCGTCCTTAATCGCATTTTCTACCTCGGACCGGAAACTTATGGAACCACCCTCGTATACATCTGTGTGGGATAGAATAAACTTTCAGCTGTGTTTGAGACTCCTGTATTGTGTGGTATTTCCCCAGTCTCAGGGTTCGTTATGAAGAGAAAAAATATATACTTGAACACATCAATGCTCGAAAAGGAAAATACAATGTTCAAGGAATGCGCACTACGTAATGACAAAATAGGAGGAATACGGAATGTCAACTATTAGGTACAGATACCTGAGTCTTTCCAATGTTGCTAAGGGAAGCTAGATTTAGGGAGTCACCTGCAGATGATGGAGAGAAATGTCTATCATAGCGTTTCATGATAAATCTAACCGCCTTTGACTGAACTGTTTCTAGTGTTTTAGCATCCCTGTCGGTTTAAGGGTTCCAAACAACTGAGGCGTAATCCAGAATTGGAGCACAAGAGTTTTATAGACCAAGAGCTTGGTTTCCCCGGACGCCAGTTTGAGGGTGCATTTCAGTAAACCAAGCTTTTTTAGAGCTTTAGAAGATATAGCATTGATATGTGCCTTCCACTTGAGGTCATGAGAGAAGTGGATTTCCAGATATCTGTACCTGTTAACTCTATCAATTACACTGTTACCAACATCGTAAGAGAACAGAAGTGGACGTTTACTGTTTGTGAACGACATGACTGCACATTTTGTGAAATCCACCTCCACACCTTAGACCAGTGAAGAAACCTTACAAATGAGTGGTTAAGCGCCATTCTGATTGAACCCTCGCATATACAGGACGCAGTCGTCGGCGTACAGTTTTATCTCGAAAGAAATACAGTTCACAACACCAAATGTTAAGAAATAGCAAGAACAGCAGCGGCCCCAGGACGGAGCCTTGAGACGAGAGAATATCACACATTTGAAGGTTTCAGAGGTAATCCGAAATCCACCCCACAACGCACTCGTTTTTAAAAATCATTTTTTAATTTGAAATGAAGTTGAATGCGCGAGGCTTTATCGAAGGCCTTACAATAAAAGTGGCGTCAACCTCAGTACGATCATTCATGGCTGCTGCGACAAAATGGGTCAACTCAAAAAGTTGCGTCGTTGCAAAAAAAAACCACCACGAAAGCCGTGCTGACGGGACGACAAGATTTCATTGGACTCTAGATAATCGACAATGTGCTTGTAGATAATGTGTTTAATTATTTTACATGATGTCGAGATAAGAGTCTATAGTTGCTAAGCAGCTGCCTATTTCCTGATCTGCACATCGGAATTACCTTAGCAGTCTTCCAGGCTTGCGGGACAATGCCTGTGTCCAGAGACTTTTGGAAAATAAGCGTCAAGTATTTGTATGACCATTCGGCAAAACGAAAAAGAAATAATTAGCAAATAGCAACACAGTCGGTGCCGCTACCTTTCTTGCAGTCAATGTGGAGCAGCAAATACGGAACCCCAGAAAAATCAATACTGATGTCATTGAGACGAGAATGCACAACACAAGTCTCAAACTCAGGGTGCTCGCCGTTGGCACAGGAAAAGACAGTCATAAAATACTCGTTAAACGCAGTGGCAATATCAGAAGGATTGCTTACAGAAACCAAGTGCTCTCAGTAGTATTGGGCAGTGATGGCCACTAACTACTTCTACAGTAGTTTAACTATAACCACTAGCTATTTCGCGATGTAGTAGTTTAGCTAGAAGTTCACCTACTTTTCAGGGGAGTAGTTAAAACTACTTCTTCGACTACTGCAATGTATTTTAACTACATCTATAACTATACTTAACGTTGTCCATCAACACCAATCCCTTGTAGTGTTATTGGACACCTAAATATAAATCACAAGCAGTGATAATGATATTTAAAATATACTCTCGTGCATACGTCGCTAGATTTACATACTGTCGTAAAATCCACTGCCTGTCTCATGCATATTATGCGCTGACAAAAGAGCTTGTTGTGGAAATATTTTCTATGGAGTGAGAGCTTCCGCGAAGGTACGTACAACGAACCAAGTACGATATTTCCACTGAGGCACCTTCGTCACGGATCAATGCGCCACGCACAAATATTGTGGTGGCTGCCGATTGTGGACCATAAAATATTTTCGCTTAGCCACGATGATCGATCACGTAGCCATCCTATGCGGTATTACGCAGGCCTCTACGATCGTCAAATGCAAAGCTTGCGGTGGGATTCTTTCTGCGCCTACGTGATAAACGAAGTTACAGAATTGCAAATGAGGCTTCACTAGACAAGCATTAAAAGCGAACATTTAGTACACATGCACGGCACAATTGCTCTGCACCTCCGTTCTCATCAAACAAGTAGCTCAAGGTAAAAGTCGGAAGCGCAATCGTGTCGTAAAGCTTGCGGCAAAATAGGTAAATAGGTAGGCCGTAACCTAACTACTGTAGTTAACTACGATCTCGCAGAGCTGGGCTTCTGTCTAAGAATGACCTTCAAGTTGTAGAAGTCACATTTCAGTGCAGGCATCCTCAGTGCTCAACGCAGCGCAATGCGTTGACATGTTCTCACTGCCGTCCGTCGGTTGACGGCAGATGACACATGTGGTCGACCAAGCGCACCAAGCTGGGTTCAATGCATGCCCATACAGCACAGACGGAGGCACTACGATTGAACATCGTATTTTAAAAGCGTTTTGTTTGTGGTGCCTCGATATGAGATACGAAAACGGTGACGCGATTTCTTGTCACCCAGTATTCCTCGGCGACGCTAGTCTTGCAGCAGAAATTGAAGGAGACAAGAACACACCTGTTCTTACGCCGCACTGCTATAGCCTCGTCTTGTTACCTCAATTTCGCTGCATTTATTGCACTGCAATGCCAGCACAACATACACAACGTTGCTCCGTTGGTCGCCATTGCTGTTTACCTACCACGTGCAAACTGCGCAAGCGTCAGGTTCGCCGCTCTGATTGGTCTCCTTGCTGCGTCGAACGCACTGCTGTGCGGAAAAGTTGAGCCGACGCGAACTCTTCTACGTCCGTGCGTGGGAGTTTCCGTTAGCTCGTTGTCATGGTAACTGACGGATACCGGCCAACGGAACGGATGCCTGTGCGTCAAAACGCATCAGTGAGGACCAACCTTAATTCTCGCTACACGCCGCTTCAAGTGCAGAATTGGTGTTGTGTCACACGATGAGATAGGTTCTTTTTCTTATACCTCACAAGCACAAATGAAGAAATGCGCACACATAAACGGGATGATGATGTGGTGGGTCATTCTCCGCTGTTATGGCGCTGTGCAAGTGCGTCTCTGCGCAGTGAGAGGCAGAAGAGGCAGTGAGAGGGAAGAGGCCGCCGTAGCCAATGGGGCTGTCCGAGTGGAGTAACCAGGAGAGGGATATGCGCAGAACGCTCGGCTACTTGCAGAGCGGATTGCGCTTGTGGAGAAAGTGATGATGATGGAAGGGTGTCCCATTAGAGTTCGTCCATTAGTCCTGTGCTAGCGAGGAACTGAGCAACAGCTCGTAGGCCTTGCATCAGATGTAAGGGGTCCGACCATGGCCCGAGAATTTTGGCTAAGTCCAACTGGCGGTGATCGATGCGTTGGACAGCAGTTTCCATGAGGGCGCGCTCACGATCGTACTGTCCGCAGACCAGGAGGACGTGATGGAAGTCACCGCGCACACCACACGTGGAACACAGGCTGGACGCGCCGACACCGAGGAGGTGTTTGAAAGCCGGTGTAAAAGCCACATTCAGTCTCATGCGGTGGGAGACTGTGGTAAAGGAACGCGGTATTTGGCGGGGGAGAGTAAGTGACAATGTGGGGTCAACGGAGCAAAGCAGAGAGCGGGTGTTGATGTCACGTTGGCATTGAGACTGCATCATGGGGGCAGTGAGGCTTGAGACGAGGTAACGGCGATCCGCCCGAGACAAGATGATGGGGACACGCCGGGTGTACTGGTGCGGCTGTTCGATCTGCATCCTCGTTTCCGCTGATGCCCACATGATCGGGGATCCACCGGAAGACGATAAAATGGCCGCTTGCTTTCTTATATAGTTGTAGAATCTCAATGACCACAGGACTGAGGAAGCCGCCAAGTCCTATAATTGCCACACACTGCATGCAGCGCAGATCTGGAATCCGTAAAAACGACCGAGGAGCGAACGGGGCTGTCAGTAATTTTCTGCAAGGCGAAAAAAATAACATAAAGCTCAGCGCAGAAATGCACTTTTGTACAATATATTGGAAATTTGAATACAGAGTGTCAGCATCACAAGTGATCGAGAGAATAGAAAACGCACCAAAAGATGAACTCAATTCATCTAATACTGATGTTACATCAGCTCTGTCGAAATGGTAGACGGGTGTCGTGACAGTGAGCAGTGGGAATGTTTACATTGATACATGTATACACTCCTTTCTGATCGGAAAGCCTATCAATTACCTCACAGGAAGATTATGAGACAGGAAGACAAGAATTGATTCTGTGTGACCAAGTACGGATATGGTCGCTTCCTTAACACCAAATCAAAGGGAATGCTGACGTCGAACAGGGCTTCACCTTCAGCTTTATTTCTGCACCCGGTTTGCAGGGTGTTCCAGTCAACATGAGGAAGATCTCCAGGTTTGCAATTAGTGCCTTAAAATATAGTCTCTGATCGCAAAAGATACCCAATGGGACAACCAGGTGGTCTATACAGAGAGCAAACTATAAAAGACATTCGAAGTTTGCCACCCAAATCTGGCAGAACAACAAACCGTAAACCTTTCTTTAAAAAATAGAGCGATACCACATCCTCTGTCCCTGCGAATGCTATTTCCTCGACAGATACGGCTTCCGAAAGCCGCGAATTAAGTGGCACCCCTACGAATCCATTCTGCAGTACCGCGAAACCAAAGGTCTGCGAAATATTGTGATTGTGGGGAAGCGTGTGCCAGACGAGCGCTCTCGCGTCAATAGTAACCATCTTTTACCCCGTGCCCACCGATGTCAGAGCATCCATGCATAAAGTACAAATGGACCGGCATATGAAGCCCTCTTTCTCATGTAAAAATGTTTCTCACTCACTCGTTCAGGCACGAGGCAGGGCGATGTGAATCACTCAGAAGTAGAACATGTTTTACTCCGTGCCCACCGATGTCAGGGTATCCACGCGTAAAGTACAAGGGGGACGGGCTATGAAACCCTCTTTCTCTTGTAAAAATCTTTCTCACTCACTCGTTCAGGCACGAAGCAGGGCGATGTGAATCACTCAGAAGTAGAACATGTTTTAGTCCGCGCCCACCGATGTCAGAGCATCCACGCGTACAGTACAAGGGGGACGGGCTATGAAACCCTCTTTCTCTTGTAAAAATCTTTCTCACTCACTCGTTCAGGCACGAGGCAGGGCGATGTGAATCACACAGAAGTAGAACATGTTTTACACCGAGCCCACCGATGTCAGAGTATCCACGCGTAAAGTACAAGGGGGACGGGCTATGAAACCCTCTTTCTCTTGTAAAAATCTTTCTCACTCACTCGTTCAGGCACGAGGGACGATCTAAATCATCCAGAAGTAGAGCATGCTTTACTCAGTGCCCACCGTTGTTAATGCATCCCCGCGTGAAGTACATGATTGACAGGCTATCAACCCTCCATTCTCTTGTAAACATATTTCTCACGCACTCGATCAGGCACGAGGGACGATCTAAATCATCCAGAAGTAGAGCATGTTTTACTCAGTGCCCACCGTTGTTAATGCATCCCCGGGTGAAGTACATGTTTGACGGGCTATCAACCCTCCATTCTCTTGTAAACATATTTCTCACGCACTCGGTCAGGCACGAGGGACGATCTAAATCATCCAGAAGTAGAGCATGCTTTACTCAGTGCCCACCGTTGTTAATGCATCCCCGCGTGAAGTACATGTTTGACGGGCTATCAACCCTCCATTCTCTTGTAAACATATTTCTCACGCACTCGATCAGGCACGAGGGACGATCTAAATCATCCAGAAGTTGAGCATGTTTTACTCAGTGCCCACCGTTGTTAATGCATCCCCGCGTGAAGTACATGTTTGACGGGCTATCAACCCTCCATTCTCTTGTAAACATATTTCTCACGCACTCGATCAGGCACGAGGGACGATCTAAATCATCCAGAAGTAGAGCATGCTTTACTCAGTGCCCACCGTTGTTAATGCATCCCCGCGTGAAGTACATGTTTGACGGGCTATCAACCCTCCATTCTCTTGTAAACATATTTCTCACGCACTCGATCAGGCACGAGGGACGATCTAAATCATCCAGAAGTAGAGCATGCTTTACTCAGTGCCCACCGTTGTTAATGCATCCCCGCGTGAAGTACATGTTTGACGGGCTATCAACCCTCCATTCTCTTGTAAACATATTTCTCACGCACTCGATCAGGCACGAGGGACGATCTAAATCATCCAGAAGTAGAGCATGCTTTACTCAGTGCCCACCGTTGTTAATGCATCCCCGCGTGAAGTACATGTTTGACGGGCTATCAACCCTCCATTCTCTTGTAAACATATTTCTCACGCACTCGATCAGGCACGAGGGACGATCTAAATCATCCAGAAGTAGAGCATGCTTTACTCAGTGCCCACCGTTGTTAATGCATCCCCGCGTGAAGTACATGTTTGACGGGCTATCAACCCTCCATTCTCTTGTAAACATATTTCTCACGCACTCGATCAGGCACGAGGGACGATCTAAATCATCCAGAAGTAGAGCATGCTTTACTCAGTGCCCACCGTTGTTAATGCATCCCCGCGTGAAGTACATGATTGACAGGCTATCAACCCTCCATTCTCTTGTAAACATATTTCTCACGCACTCGATCAGGCACGAGGGACGATCTAAATCATCCAGAAGTAGAGCATGTTTTACTCAGTGCCCACCGTTGTTAATGCATCCCCGGGTGAAGTACATGTTTGACGGGCTATCAACCCTCCATTCTCTTGTAAACATATTTCTCACGCACTCGGTCAGGCACGAGGGACGATCTAAATCATCCAGAAGTAGAGCATGCTTTACTCAGTGCCCACCGTTGTTAATGCATCCCCGCGTGAAGTACATGTTTGACGGGCTATCAACCCTCCATTCTCTTGTAAACATATTTCTCACGCACTCGATCAGGCACGAGGGACGATCTAAATCATCCAGAAGTTGAGCATGTTTTACTCAGTGCCCACCGTTGTTAATGCATCCCCGCGTGAAGTACATGTTTGACGGGCTATCAACCCTCCATTCTCTTGTAAACATATTTCTCACGCACTCGATCAGGCACGAGGGACGATCTAAATCATCCAGAAGTAGAGCATGCTTTACTCAGTGCCCACCGTTGTTAATGCATCCCCGCGTGAAGTACATGTTTGACGGGCTATCAACCCTCCATTCTCTTGTAAACATATTTCTCACGCACTCGATCAGGCACGAGGGACGATCTAAATCATCCAGAAGTTGAGCATGTTTTACTCAGTGCCCACCGTTGTTAATGCATCCCCGCGTGAAGTACATGTTTGACGGGCTATCAACCCTCCATTCTCTTGTAAACATATTTCTCACGCACTCGATCAGGCACGAGGGACGATCTAAATCATCCAGAAGTAGAGCATGCTTTACTCAGTGCCCACCGTTGTTAATGCATCCCCGCGTGAAGTACATGTTTGACGGGCTATCAACCCTCCATTCTCTTGTAAACATATTTCTCACGCACTCGATCAGGCACGAGGGACGATCTAAATCATCCAGAAGTTGAGCATGTTTTACTCAGTGCCCACCGTTGTTAATGCATCCCCGCGTGAAGTACATGTTTGACGGGCTATCAACCCTCCATTCTCTTGTAAACATATTTCTCACGCACTCGATCAGGCACGAGGGACGATCTAAATCATCCAGAAGTTGAGCATGTTTTACTCAGTGCCCACCATTGTTAATGCATCCCGGCGTGAACTGCATGTTTGACGGGCTATCAACCCTCCATTCTCTGTAAACATATTTCTCACGCACTCGATCAGGCACGAGGGACTATCTAAATCATCCAAAAGTAGAACATGTTTTACTCACTAGTAATAAGGTAAGGTATAAACGCGCTTCTTGCCCACCATAGCAAAATCGAACCAGTCTCCTGGTGACGTCACATATTTGTAAACTGCGGCGGTCGATGTATAGACGACGCCAGTTGTTGTCCCTCGAAGTGACCTTTGTCGTCCACTTAACGTCAGTTGTTCTGGCCATAGTCGAGTAATTTTGGGTTTCGATTTACTTGAGGCGAATTCCTATAGCAATTTGGAAGCGTCCACATTCCAATGGCGTTTTCCAACTCTGTCGCGCTCCTGGTGTTGGAATCTCAAATTCCCGACTGTTTTTCACGTTTCGTGTCTCGAGGGGGTATACTGCAAAGTTGCCGACGCAGAGCAGTGGAATAATCATAATTTTTTTCTTGCCTACAATTGAAAGTGTGTATGTCATAAGGGGATAAGTCAGCTCATCGCCTTGTGAGTATATTTGTTGCAATGACATCTACATGCCAGTATGTACCTGTCAAAAAAAATTTAGGATCGTATTGCAATTTATTGACTCGCTACAGCAGAGTAAGAAACGGGAAATGCTTGTGTGTCAATGTGACAGAAAATCAGATCAGGCCCCTTTTCTACACACGCATAGAAATGGTGTAGCTTAAATTTTGCTACGATGCGGAATGAACTGCGACTTCCTAATAAATCATGTTATATACTGGTCAGTTATATAGGACCTTATCTCTAAGATTCTGCTCGCGTAGCAGTACAAATAAGCCCGATCCAGGCAACTCCACTACACACAGATGACTTCACCCTACCTATCACCACTATCTCGCAGCCATTAAAGTCAGACTTGTGAAGACTTTTTTTTTTCTGGATGATAACCCTGCGCACGAGGTGTTACGTTGAAAAGGGAGATATGTCGTGCTCCCGAATTTTGTTCAGTTTCTGCAAGCCACACATCCAAAAATGCTGCTAGCAGGACGTGCACGTAGAGCAGACACATTTATATATGGCAAAAGGGCAAGGGTGCAGGCCAGCTGGTACATGGTGAAAAAAATTGGAACCCGAGAAAGGGACAGAGGAGGGACGAGAACGTGTCGTGTCGTCCCTCCTCTGTCCCTTTCTCGGGTTCCAATTTTTTCACATTTATATATGTTACTCATTTTGCATTTGCGTTATTCGAGGAAACCCAGCTGCAATTACTTTACGAAATATTCACTCGAACCTTTCTCGGCTTGGGAATTTTCTACTTATCCCCTTATTTCATACAGAGGTTCAATTATTTGTCCTTGGCTTTGTGCTGAAGCACCTGAATAGTTCCCTGGTTGCGCGGTGCATCGATAGATGATGTCTGTGACATACATGTGTGTGCTTTGCACTTTCGAGGGGTATCAATGTCCTGCTCGCAAAGCAAAAAGAGAGAAGGTCGAGGGTCTACGATGACCCGCCCAAGTCAGGCGGCTGAATATGTGTGTTGTTTTACTTGCATGCCGGAGGTAGCCCTAACTGTAGGATACCTCTCCTCCTAGTTTCGTACATGATGTCACTGTATGAAACAAATCGACAGGCGGGGACCCTTACGTCAGCGTTCCTTCCTTAAATGACCCGGGATTCCCAACACCAGTAGTGTCCCATTAAGAAACATCGCTTTCGAATGTCTCGAATTAAACCTTTCTTACGGAAGTGCTCTCACTTTGATTTTCCTCTAATCCCGGATCACTTATGGGAATACGAATAGCAGCTTTCCGGGTAATGGGGTTGAACCGTCAAATTTCATGGGCTCTATATACTATAGCGAAATACGTGAATCTCAAGGGAGGTTTTCCCCGACTATTTAGGAGACAAGAAACTGAAAATAAACGAAAAAGTAACAACATAAGGTGAGCGATATCGAGAAGGAAAAAAATGTTTTATTTGAAAAGCGAAATTTACAGCAAAGTCGAAAGTCAGGTCCGTCAGGCGCGGGAGAACGGCAAATTTTCCGCCCTTGTCACCCTGGATGTTGCTAAAGCCTACGACAGTGTTGAGCACAGCGTCCTTCTGCACAGAATGACAGCGGTGCGTGTCCCGGCATATATAATTTCGTGGGTCAACAACTTTCTCACTGCAAGATCGTTCTTCTATTCGGATGGACGGTTCTCCTCCTCGTCGTACGCTCAGCTTAGAGGCGTCCCTCAGGGGTCCGTCTTATCTCCCCTTCTCTTCAATATCCTGATGAGCTCGCTCCCTTTGGAGCAGGACATTCTCACTATGACGTACGCAGACGACATCGCCTTCTTCGCATCATCTGCATCCCTTCATACTCTATACGAGAGTACAAGCCTACCTTTCCTCCGTGTCAGCATGGATGCACTCCGTCCACCTGTCCCTCAACGTGCTGAAATCAGCGGTGCTCCTGTTCCCTGCTACCGGTCGCCCCTCTGGTACCTTGTCACTCGACCTGAAGATTGGCACAGAGCCCATCCGCCAAACAAATCTGCTCAAGTACCTCGGCGTCTGGTACGATGACAAGCTGGACTGGTGCCACCACATTGACCTTCTGAATCAGAAAGCTGCCAAGACCTCCAGCATCCTTCACCGCTGCTCTGGCACCCGTGTCGGTATGCGCAGGAACGCCCTGCTTTACATGTACAAACGCTACGGGCGCCCCGCCCTGGAATTCGGCCACGTCCTCGTCTCTCACCTGCCCGACTATCGCCTTGTAGAGGAGGTGGTGTTCCCGTATATGAGTCCTGACCGGCGATGATGGAATGTCCCAGCGTGCAGATGGACGAGGCCTCAAGCTAGGACGTTGCCGGTAGAACTGGCTGGCAGGCGCAGTGCCGCGCGCCAGCAGAGGCACGTCTTCATCGTCGTCCGCGGGCCGCCACATCACTCCCCCCTCAGACGCCGAGCGGTGCATGCGGTTGAGGTCCGCGTCGATACCATGGAGGAGAATGAGGACGACTCGTGAATGGTAGACGACTCGACACACGGCTTGTGATTGTGGCTGTTGATGCAGCAGCAGCGGGATGGCGGGAACAAGAGCGCTGCGATCCGAGCGGGTTCCAGTGATGAGATGTGAATGTTGAGTGCTTGGATGCTTGAGTGGTTGCTGATTGTGTTGAGTGTCTGCTGAGTGCGTTGAGCCCGTGTTGAGTGCGCTGAGTGCTTGTTGAGTGATTGCTGCCGAGCGTTGATGGTTGCTGAGTGAGTGAGTTGCTGAGTGGGCGACAGTACCGCGACCGGTACGTAAGCGTGGATGCTGTTTGCCGCCAGAGAAGTGCCGGGGAGGAATATCGTGAAGCAGGTGGAGGCCGTAAACTGAACTTGCTGTACCTCCCTGCGGATCCCCGGTGGAACTGGGGTCCCGCTGCGACTTGCCTGCCAGGAGGTGGTTCGCTGCTGGTTTGCCGAAAACTTTAGGGTGATGAATGGCCGAATTACGCCGAACATGGTGTTCGCGTTGTTCGGGTCACCAAATGTAGAGGATATGGTGTTCCCTACATGAGTCCTGACCGAGCGATGATGGAATGTCCTAGCGCGCAGATGGACGTGGCCTCAAGCTAGGACGTTGCCGGTAGAACTGGCTGGCAGGCGCAGTGCCGCACGCCAGCAGAGGCACGTCTTCATCGTCGTCCGCAGGCCGCTACAGCCTAAACCAGCTCTACTCGATTGAGAAGAAGGCCTTGCGCCTGTGCCTTGGTCTTCCGAAATACACGTCGAACCAAGCGCTATACTCGGAAGCTCGTCTCCCCCCTCTCAAGTCTCGTTTCCGCCTTCTCACGGTTAATACCTTTCTCCCCTTACACCAGAGTCCTCTTGCACTGAGACACAACGAGTCCTTTCGTGACATATCTCGTTGGCTAGGCAGATGGTGGCGTCGATCGAACAGCTCGTCTTTGCAAAATCTCTTCTGTCTCCCCTAGGAGCTTCGCTCTGCAGATCTTGTCTCCCCTTCCTGCCTGCCTATTTCCCCTTTCGTGCTGTTTGTCGAGGTTTTTCGACCTGGTGTCAGTCATGCCTGCCCCAACAGGCCTGAGTCTGTCCTCGCTGACCACATTCGCCGCTTCTCCGACCACCTGGTGGTGGCCACGGACGCGTCCGTTTTGGACGTACGCGCTGGGGTAGGAATTGTTTTCTCCTGCCTAGACGGACACTTCCCGGTTCGCATTCCCAACTACACCCCGGTTTTTGAAAGCGAATTCCTCGCTATTGTGCTGGCACTGCGAATGGTTCCTGCCGCGTTCGGTAAGATATTGCTTCTTTCTGACTCTCTCTCGATCATTTCATTCTTGTCCAATCCTTCTAGTCCAGTGCTAAAATCCCTCCTATCTCTCGTTTCCTCTCACATAGCGGAGATCGTCTTCACGTGGACACCTGGGCATCTCCCTCAACGAGACAGTTGACGGCCTGGCCAAGATGTCCCTGTCTGGGCCAATCATCGACATCTTGCTACCGTTGACTGAAGTCGTAAGAGCAAGGTTCCGAAGGCTCCTCGAGCTACCTGGGCGCCGCTCACCACCAGTTGGCTACGACCACTTCCTCTTCCCATGGCGGCCTGACTGCTGTGCTTCCCGCCACATAGATGTCACCCTGACACGATGCCTTGCCCTCCCTCTGAACTTTTACTAGCACCGTGCTGGGGTTCACAACTCACCAACGTGCGCCCACTGCGGCCAGGACTAGACTGTGGAGCATTCACTTGTCCACTGTCGGCTGTACGCCCGTCTGCGACTTTGTCCGCCCATTATGCGGGCTTGGTGCCCCCTGTTCTTTGACTTCCTTGCTTTCTTTCGGGGTCTCACACTTGGGGAGGTGGAACTGGGTTGTGGCATCCAACATCGCCGCCTTTATTACATTCAGCTGTCGTTTCTAGTACCCCAACTGCTACTTGCGCGTGCCTTCCTTCCATTTATCTAGGATGTCGTGCTCTAGCCGACTGACTCGCCGCTAGCCCCTTTGAGCACTACCACACGCGGGGGTGGGGGGTGGGGGTAATGGCAGGATAGGATCGCCTTTGTTGGCCACACAGAAGTGGGCGTCGTCACGACTACAGAGAGAGAGAGAGAGAGAGAGAGAGAGAGAGAAAAAGAGAACACAAACAAAACACAAAGCAAGGAGGGACGGATGGAGGATAGAGTAGGATGCGGTGAGGGTGCACGAGTTGAGAGAGCAAAATATTAGATGGGTCGTTGAGCAAGGCCTGACTTTTCTTTCTGACTTTTCTGAAGGTTTCTTGCTTTGGCGGAACGTTCGAGAGAAGAACTAGCGGGGTGGTCAGCTAGCGTGCCCGAGGTGGAGCGAGGGAGATGGACTTCGCAGGATGTGTTCGATTGTTTCGGGTTGTTCACAGTGGCCACAGCAGGCGTCACCCCTAGAGCCGATCTTGAATAGTTGAGAGTTGGTGAACGCAGACCCAGAGAGTAGCCTATGGGGCATGGTCTGTATGCTTCGAGGAAGGGTTTTCATGGGAAGATGGCCATGATGGTGCATGATGTCCCGTATCCCAGGGTGGCGCAGTTCAACAAGCTGCTGAACGGCCATTTGCCTGTCGGTGTCGTCCGGAGTTGGCAAAATATTGCTGCAGCCCAGGTGTGCCAAGGACGCCAGCTGGTCCACCCTTTCGTTGCCGCCGAAACCGACGTGCATCAGAAGACGAGTTTATGCTGAGCGCACGATCTTCTGATGCTTCGTGCTAAGATGTTGTCACACATGGGGTTCATCACGTCCCATAGAGCGCTTCTTGAGTGTGTGAGTAGGACTGCCCTGGCTCGCACCTGGACCGTAGCAGCTGCAACACCTTCACCTGCCGGCCGCCACTGCCCTCCTGGCTGAAGAAGAAGAAAATGAACACATTAAACCACATCGACGATCATTTTCAGTATTTATTAATTTTCAACGCCTTGCGTGACTTTCTTGAGTCTCGGATGTTCCCCGTGTGAAATTGCAGAATAATGTACTGATGTGTTCGAAAAAAGAGGCCATCACAACTGCACGTGTTCCTGGAAAGACTGTATGGCGTCAACATTTGTCGCTGGTGTCATCGTAGGCATTCTGCTTTGGCAAATTTTCTTCTTCGTGTGCACAAGTAAGAAGGTGTAGACGTACGTAGGAGATATCGAGGAGTGACGTTATATCCTGCAGCTATGCTGAGAAGGCCCCCAATGATGGCCCCAATGATGGCCCCAATCCCCTCACCTATGAAGAGAAACTCCCTGCTGGACAACAGTTGTAGGATCTATGCCATCACAGTAACCTGTAGACGAAGCACGCAAGCCCCGGACTTGGTAAGGATCAGCCAGACCCTGCGTAGTGTGCCTAATATCTTCTGGATCATCTACGAAGTAGCTCCTGCACCGTCTCAGCTCGTAAGCCTCGCACAATTACTGAAACTCTTGCCACTTAACATTGCCAATCTCTTAGACAGTGTCATTTTTAAGGCGGATTACTCTTGTCGAAAGCACAATAGTGCGTTATCATCAGTATGGTATCTTTATCTCTGCGGAAAAAACAAGGGGGATGATATTGATGAATGAATTGATGAATGGCGTAGGTGCAGGATATCCTGTCTCGCAGCCAAATCTCACACCGGTATATGCACGTCCACGACAGGCGAAACTCTTCTAGAAGCTGCGAGCGTACTTTGCTCTATTTGGAAGCTCTAGAATGGCTGCGAAAGAGCATTACTTTACCTACAGGAACTGTCATCTTCATCAACGAGCAGCACGTCTATCACCATCAACTCTTTAGAGAGGTACACGACATATATTTTGACCGTCTTACCGAACACGATCTAAGGTAGTCCCACAACTTTTGCTATTGTTTGCAAATGACTGTTTCATTTACTCGCCAGTTGAAAAAAAAGAAAAAACATAACCTAGTGGTGCAAAGGATAGTAGATGATAATTAATTCTGATAAAACTGCCAATTGCCAGATTACAAGCAAAAGTTACATGTATTTTGAAGATGGCTAAGGCCTAGAGTAGAAGCTATCCAAGGATGTTGATTATACTTTAAATTACCTGGGTGTCATTATCAGGAACCATCGAAAATGAGAGACACATA
This sequence comes from Ornithodoros turicata, assembly GCF_037126465.1. Taxonomy (NCBI): domain Eukaryota; kingdom Metazoa; phylum Arthropoda; class Arachnida; order Ixodida; family Argasidae; genus Ornithodoros; species Ornithodoros turicata. The sequence goes on along the minus strand of NC_088203.1, from coordinate 568,599 downwards.
CTGAAAACATGTGCGCTAGAGCTACTTGGTATGTTTGAATGGAAATAAATTTTGCTAGGGAGCAATGTGGGCAACGTCATGACTGTATAGCCTGATGATGAGAAAGTGATCCGGCTCGACGTGCCGTAGGGACTCATTGTAGCATACATTTTTTTTCTTTTGTGCAGACATAGGCCAATGCAATGCGTGGTATGTTCTGTTATGTTGGGGTGAACGAGAAATAAAGTCACGACATAGCAATTGCACTTGGTGAGCATTTACCCCTCTTGAGCAACTGTTGCTCACTATAGTGAGCAATTGTCTGCTGGGCAATAGGGAAGAGATTGAAGGGCATTAGACACATCTCCCCCCCCAAAAAAAAACAACAACAACAACACCGCAATGTCCCTCTCTTTAATTTTTTGCACATTACCCGTACTGGCGCATTTAGATAATTGCTATAATTTAGGCGGACTCGTATGAACGGAAAAACTAATGGATTAACAACTAGAACTTAGCAAAGAGGGGAAACGCAAATCGAGTATGATTCGACTGATGGACAGCAGGAATGCTATGGACAAAATGAAACGGTTCGACGAAACGGCCGTCACTGATACAATGAAACGGCGTTCGATGAAATGTCCCGGAACACTTGAAAGCCACGCAATTGATTCATAGTATAGCGTCCTCTTTCCGTGTGCACTACGGTTGTTTACTGGTTGGTTTTATTCCCGTAATAAAGTTGTTGTTGTTTGGTTGGTTTTATTGCGACCTGCCGGCATTTTGTCTTGGCAGGACATCTAGTAAACTCATTATAGTATATGAACTGTTGAAGGCGGATAACAGGCGCAATTATTTTCTTCAGATCCGCTGCACCAGATCTATAAGTGTCTTCCCGGTAGGTCTGGAAGGGACCATTTTGTCCAACCGAATCCGGATCAGCACACCTATCTTGAAGGAAGGCAAAGTGGTTGCCGTCGCTGGCTCTGCTTTATTTTTGTCTGGTACGGCATTCTCACTACGTCTCCTTCAACTGTCACCAACGTACATTGGCGCTGCAGGAGAAAGATTTCTCAACTCTACTTCTACAGTGGCCCATTTATCTCTTAGTCTCATGGATCTGGTGCCTGTTGCGAAGAATTGTACACAGGTAGAGGATGTTCTCGGTAGCAAACATGTGTGCTAGGCTCTTTTTTTGTCTCTCTCTACAGATTCTCACCTGGAATACTCAGACCAACTACTACGCAACGTTTCCCCATTTTTCTGCTTTACATAAATCACTTCCCCAGCATATACCGCTTTCGCATACAAACCTCGTTAGACTGTATCGGAGCATGTCGCAGTAAATATATACTTGCAAATAATAATCGTTGGTGCTTTACTGCTTGAGTGTGCCAGAAGAGCCCCGAAATATGTATGCTCTCCTAGGCGAGTGTTCACCAAGGTGGCCACCATATTAACTCCAAAGCATAAAAAATATTCCGAGTTTCTTGAAAGTATTGTTTGTGATAGCCCATCCAGTATTGTGCGCACCCATCATGACATGCGCATTCCTGCGTCATGTCATCAAGGGTCACACAGTAAAGAAATGGCGGTAATTGAAACAGGAGAGCGTAGTTATTGTGGACGGTGTGAGCAGAATTTATTATTGAAAAACTCCACAAGACACACTAAGCCGGGTACTGAAAACGATCCGAGAAAGACACGTCACAAATGATTATGACAACGTTCAGGAATTGTTTTATTTACACACACTATTGTTGCCTTTGCCTACAGTTTGAAAAACGTACGGAAAAATCGGAGAAGCTACCACTCACAATGGATGAGTTTCTTACTTTAATATGAGCTCTAAAAATTAAAATACAATAGGAATTGCCCTTCCTATCTTAACTCCCATGTTAGTTACAAAGTGCCGTGTCCGTAACACGAGTGCTCACATGCATATATCCTCCCAGTACAATTGAACCTCTGTATGCAATAATTCGAAAAATCTCAAACCCAGAAAAGGGGCCTAATCGGACTGTCCGTCCCATTGACACACACATGCATTTCCCGTTTTTCACCACGCAGGAGCAAATCACAATAAGGTCCTAAATTTTCATCCGCAAGTGCATACTGCTATGTAGATCTTATTGCATACAGAGGCTCAATTGTTTCGCTTTCCCGTTGATACAAAACCGAGGATAAGCGCGTTCTTTGACTGGTGCCTTTTGCACCCTCGATGCACCGAAAAATAAATATTCAATTCAATAATTACTTGCAACCACGCAAAGCAGAGAAAGGCTCCACAAAAATGGTGAAATTTAATCCGCCAACCGCCCGTATTTACTTCTTCTTCTTCTTCTTTTTCTTCTTCTTCTTCTTCTTCTTTTTCTTCTTCTTCTTCTTCTTCTTTTTCTTCTTTCCACCACCCTCATCGGGACTCTCACCGCTGGGAGATTCCGATCCAGGCGGTGGACCCATTGGAGGAGGCGGTGGAGGCGGTAGCATCATTGGCGGTGGTGGTAACATCGGCTGTGGCGGCGACGGTACAGGTGACTGTACCGCAGGCGGTGGTAGCGGTGGTGGCGGTGGTGGCGGCGGTGGCGGTGCCGGAGCTGGTGGTGGAGGCGGCGGCATCTCCCTCTCCCATCTTCTGCCTCTTCCGAGACGATCAGAAAGAGAACTGTCGCTCGTCGAGGAGCCGCTCGTACAAGTGCATTCTGGAGATTCAATGCTGATCTTCATCATTCCTGGGAACATTGAATACGACGGAGTATCTTTCGCGGGTGAAGGTGGGGCTGGCTGAGCCTGCATTTGCTGCTGAGGCATCCCTGGTTGCATCATGGGTTGCATCATGGGTTGCATCATTGGCTGCATCATGGGCTGCATCATGGGCTGCATCATGGGCTGCATCGTGGGCTGCATCGTGGGTTGCTGCATTATCGGCTGCATCCTTGGGGCCATGATGGATTGCATACCGTAACCAGATACACCAGGAGCCATGGACGTCATACTGGCAGACATTCCAAGAGGTAAGCCCGGAGCCATCATGGAAGACATCCCATAAGGCGGCGTTGAAGCGGGAGTGAAGGACGAATAGGAACTGCTCGGAGTTGCCTTGGGAGATTTTTTTCGTCGCCTGGGAGTAATAACCTTGTAGGTCTCCTGCTTGAAGCTCTCTTTTTTGATTCTTCGCATGTCTTGTGCCGCTGCATTTTCAGCACTAATAAGTCTGCGCAACTTGCCTTCGGTTTCAGCTAGGGTCCTCGAGAACTCTTGATCTTGAACCCTTCCCGAAGACCGGTACTTTGCGATCTCGTCCGCGAGTTGCGATTCGAGTGACATCAGGTTGTTCAACTTGTGCTCTGTAGAATAAACTCTAGTCAGAGACGGCGCTGGACCAGCTCGCATCAAATGTTGTCTCGCTTGGTTCACGCGAGCAGATTCTCGCATAACCTGGTTTGTCAAATCTCTTATCTTGTTTGTGATGGTGATCGTAGTAGGCTGTCCTGATGGAACTGTGATTGGCTGTTGAACAACCGCCGGCTGCTGGCAAACAACTTGCGGTTGAGTCTGGTAAACAACTTGAGGCTGTTGGGCCTGAACCTGTACCGTTTGCGTGGTAACTTGAGGCTGCGTAAGCGTGTTGAGGTCTTGATATACAGTATCCTGAAGTCTGGTAAGACTACTTCCTTTCCGAACGATAACTTGCGGTTTGATTCCACCTCCACCACGTTCGTTCACAATGATTGTTGTGGCTGCTATCATAGAAGGTTTACCATCGTCGTCTTCGATTGAGCCTACTCCCTGATTTCTAACCGATGCCATGCGCCGCGGCACATGTGGGAATTTGATGCTGTACTCGTTGTCCAGGCAGACTACAGCTCCTTTTTGAAGGTCTCCGAAAGTAAGAGTCTTCCCTTCACATCCCGGACTAACAGCTATCCTTTGTTGCATAGGAGGAGGCTCATCAATCTCATCATCTATTTGCACAGTGGTTGCATACTGCTCAACCTGTGGTCCACCGAAATAAACTTGTTGAGGCTGCTTTAGCGCCGGTGGTGTCTGTTGCTCATAGTCTTGCCTTCGCATAGAAGCTGGGAGATAAATTGGTGTGAACGGTACCGGCGTGATGGGTTCAATAATCTCTTCCTCTCTCTCAGCCTTGAAGCGTATAACCTGAGTCTCAGACTTTTCGGGTTCCTCTGGGACAGGAGGCTTGTCGTCAGTCTGGATAGTCCGACTTATTCTATCGTAAGGAAATTCCCAGGGAGGTTGTACAAACTGCGGTGGTTGAAACGGCTGAATGAGTCCAGGGGGCGCAAGGGATGATGGTACCGGAAAAGGATGCAAAAATGGGAGTAAGTTAGAGGGAGGCACCGGAACAAGTTGTGGAACTTGCGGGAGGCCAGGACCAGGGAAGACGAATCTGCTTTCTGAGTGAACAGGACATGCTGCAGGCGGATAAGGAAGTTCAGGTGGCACAAGCGGAGGCGGGTATGGTAATTGCTTCTGCGATTTTTCTTCGGACTTGGGCTTCTTGATGACCTGCTTTGTCTTGGTAATTACCACACCTTCAGGAGTCGTAACTTGTTTGGTAGATACTTTGGGAGGATGAATTTCAAGACCGTCGTCTGTCCGGACGTTGATGGGCTGTCCCGATGGATTTCCCTCCTGTCCCCCAGGAGGACCAAACTCGATAGCGACTTTTTGGCCACTTTTTTTCTTTTTTGGCATCGGGTTCTACATGGCCGAATAACTGGACATCCTTACCCCAGGTGTGCTTGGACCGAGCGCCGAAGAGCAACTGCTCGTGGTTGCGCGTGCTCTTGCGTCACTTCTTTCTCGTTTTTCATTTTGTCGTCACGCCGCTCACTTGCCGATTCTCTCATTACCTTCCGTAGTAGTGGCTACTAAGCATAGACACAACGCACAGTCGCATACGTTTTGTGTGTTGTTTGTAGAGGGGGGGGGAATATGTTTATTATATATAAAAAAATAAGAGGGAAAGGTTAGCCACCGGTATGGCGGCTTGCTATTCCCAGGAAAAAAGGGGAAAATAAAGGCAAACAAAAAGAAAAACAAAGAAAAAGGAAAACAAATAAATAAAAAGAAAAACAAAAGAACACCGAGGAAAACAAACATGAAACTGGTCACAGTTCACCCAGAAGGCCACAGGACCGCAGAAACTGGGCAAGTGCCTTTGTCACCTGACTGTATTGTGTGGGGCCGAGCAGCGTAGCTAGAGATAAGTCCGAAACCGTCAGGCGAGCGATGCGTGACCGTAGGAGGAGACGATGTTGGTGGTAACGAGTGCAGTAGAGGAGTAAGTGCGGGATGTCTCCTTCAACATGACAGGTGGGGCAGTTGGGCGACGAAAGGTGGCCCATCTTAAAGAGGAGCAGTGGAGTCCGCGCCACATTCAATCGCAGCCTATGAAGCAGGGACTCTTCCTCCCTGGGGTAGCGGCCTACCAGTGTGTGGGTCATCGTAGGGTCAATCGAGTGCAGAAAAGGGTTGGTCCTGGCAGCGTCTTGAAAGAAGGCCTGAGAGCTATTTCTGCAGTATCGGCGAATGGCTAGCTGACAGGCAGACTGGGTAAGTTGGACAGAAGTGACAGGCCCAGCAGCACGAGCAGACCTGGCCGCAGAATCGGCGATGGCATTCCCCAAGATACCAACGTGGCCCGGAATCCACTGGAACACTGGAACCACACACTGTGACCTAGAGACGATAGTTTGGCGTGCAGGCAAACGATCTCCGTGTAGTTGTCATTGATAACCTTGGGCGAATACGATGCCACGGCCTCCAAGGTTGACTTACTATCCGAAAGGATAGTCCACGCTCTTGGTGTCGACGAAGAGATGTACCGCAGAGCAGATAAGATAGCAACGGCTTCTGCTTCGGTTGATGAAAGCGTGGGCAGCAGCTTGAAACCGCGTTCGTATGCTTCCTCAGGAATGTAAAATGCAGATGATGACCCATCGGATGCCACCGAGCCGTCAGTGTAAATCTCCATTCGATTTGAGTGCAGGGAGTAGAGATGTTGCAGCGTTAGTTGGCATGCCACAACAGCTGGGACATGGCTCTTTTTCGGGAGACCAGGAACAGATGTGTGCACTGGGGGCAGACTTAAGGTCCACAGCGGCTCTGTATAGGAGACCAAGGTATGCGATGGTGGGATTTGTCCCTGTAGTCGCAGAACAGCTTGGCCGTACGCAGAAGCAGGGCAATGCTGCGTAACATCCCGAAGATGGTGACATGGGTGCCGTACAAGACAGCGTGTGTAAGTTTGGAGGGTTGCCGTGTCCCGGATGATAAGCACGGAAGGAGGAAATTTACTTGTACACATCGCAACTGCAGCACGGAGATGTGACAGACAGAGACAGGTCCCTGCAGACTCTTGACAGGAACCTTTTTATACCCCGGAATGCTGAACACATCATGTTTTGGACAGGCCTAACTATAAGACACGCGCAAACCTTGCTGTGTTTCCGGGGTATGATGTTTGTGATGACACCCTGTATGTGTACAGGAAGGTTCCTCTCAATACAATTTCTACTAGCTGAAAGTCTGCAGGTGTGTGTCTCTATCGTAATCCCGCTCGTCCCTTCTCAGTTACGATATAAACTATTATCAACTTCATCCCACCGTTAAACTTGAACACGTGAACTTGTGATGCAAGTGCAAACAAATTCTGATAATGTGGCACGCTTCGTGTCTGGCATTTACACATTGCACTCGCCGCTATTCGAACCCGGGTCATCTTTTTATTTATGTTCAAGATACTGCAGGCCCTCAAGGGTACGGATACGGAATAGCAACATGATACACGGCTAGCACGTTATAGACATCACAATAACATTTCATTTCAAAGCACAAGATATGAACTGTCTTGAGAATGAAACCTCTTTGATGGTAGTTTGTTCCAATCCTATATGGTCCTGGGAGAAGTATTCTTAGTCTATCAAAGTACATAAACCTGAGACGAGCACTCTTTCGGCGATTTCAGAAAGCTGGGCTTCAAGTAGCATCAGTGACGTCATAGATGAAAGGATGGTAGACTACATCAGCGTCAACATCAACGCCTCACGTTCATGTTGACGAAAAAAGTAATAGGAATAGATAACATAATAGATGAAAGGATTTTTCCTCATTTAAATATTTCCTTTTCAGTGTGAGGATCCCATATTATACAATGGGTCGTACAAGTCTGTTTTAGTTGACGATTTGTGATCCTTAGGCGCCGCCTCCCAGATTCCTACGTGCAGAACAAGAAATGGTGCTTCTACCATGTGTTACTGTTACACGACCCACATTAATGAAATTTCATTAATTTCTTATGGATGTAATAGGGGTTCTTTTTTAGCTGAGACACAGATAAAAATATCAAGGTCGATCCATGGCTGAGTCCGACGGATATGCGTTAACATTAGAACTTGAAAATCCTTTGGGAACTCCCATTCACAGCGCTACACAACACTTCACACGACCCTACACAACGCTGAAGCAAGACAGCATCCGCAGCCAAATGAGCCTTCCGGGCTCCTCCCATTCACGTCGCGCAGCCTTCTTTCGCCGCCGCTCCTCTGCACAGCTTTCATAAGTCATGGCGCGGCCACGCAGCCACGTCTGAGCCTGTCGATCACCCCCCACTGCACTGCGCCCCCTCTCTTTCCCTCCTTCCTTCTCCACTCACCGTGCATGGGCGCAGCACAGTGGCTACAGACGATGAAAGAATGAATAACCGAGAGACACGGGCCAGGAAGACAAGCACAAGAGTTCCCGTGTCTCTCGGTTATTCGTTCCTTCATCATCATGCACCAGTTAGTCTGCGCCCTATCTCTTTTATCGGCTACAGACGGACCAGGACGCGATTTATTCCAACTCTAATGACACGCATTAAAAGTTTTTCTAAGTTAATTTACGTCATGACGTATAATCATGGCCATAAACTCACTTTGGTAAGGAGTTGTGTTGTCAGGAAGGTAACCCAAATGATGAATGAAAATACCGGCAACAGCCCGCTCCTTCGAGACAGTAAGCGTCTGTCGCAATGACAAAGGGAAATGATGGAGATGTTCCGTCTGGTAAGATCCCAAGTTTCAACGTTAAACTGTCAACGACGTTCATTGTGGTTTCTCGGAAGTGACACAAGTGGAGACCAACATCCTGCTAGCCAAACTCTGAAAGAACCATTGTTTCTGGAGACGTTCTGACATTGGGAGAGAAAGGTACGCACTCACAGTGATCAATTGAAAGCGTACGGCCCTCAAGATATAACGCATCATTTGCAGTATACTTGGGAAGGCAGACCTTTCTCTTACTGTTTCCATCAGTTGTGCAATCTCGTCGCAGTCTGCCTCGCCTTAGTTGTATACAAGATTTCTCCCTCCTACTTTCGAAGGAGACTCACACAGGAGGGAACTCCAGCTCCACCTCGTGTACCGCTGTGGACAATGGGAGCAATAGACCTCTCCCTGTTTGTAAACAAACGACGTCATAGTGTTCGACAGCGCCACCAATTTGGTAGAGTTGAACTACGCGCGAAGCTGGGCGAACAAGGTGGCGCCCGAAAGCCGCGTTTTTTAGGGGATTACGATGGTCCCTGAAAGGGACGCGGTCCTACTTTTCTTCCAATAAGAGGCAGCGAACAAGTGCCCATTCGTGAAACCCAGCCCTCCCCTTCTGATTTGTTTCGGTTTCATGACGTTTTCTCGGGTAGAGGTCTATTCGGGACCATTAGTTTCTCTGAGTGGCGCCGGGCGAGATCGGTCTCCTTATTTCTGCTCCGTGATTTCAGCAAATCGCATGCAGTCACCATGTTAACATGGTGTTCCGTTACTGTGAATTTTGTAGAGTAGTTTGCTGCGCGTTTGGTGGTGGTGCCCTAGTAGCACAAAACGTTTTGTAAACGTCGAGGAAAGGTCTAGCCACAACCACATTTTCATCCAGGAGACGTCTTCAATCTGACCTACATAACATCTTCTATCCCAGGATAAGTTGACGCTTTCCGGAGTCTTGAAGATGTGTTTGTGGCCGCCTTGAAGACGTTCAAAAAACGTTTAAAACACATATTTGAATGTGAGAAAATTCAGCCCTGTGGATATCCACCGGGTACAGTTTTGCGGATATCTGCCTCTTTTTTTCATTTTTCAACCTCAGTCACCGTCACCACACTTCCATTTTCTGTTTCTCTAAGCAGAACTGCAAGCAACACTGCCACGTGACCTTTCGGCCAAAATCGAAGACGCAGTTCACCATGGTGGACCGCGTTAGCAGAGGTGCTCCCACCATAAGAACAGCAGGCTTCCTCCACGGCGTTACAGGTAGGGGAAGCAGAGCGTAGAGGTGACCATAGACCATGGTCTATTCCCATGCAAATGGAAAACAGATGCTATACATTGCTCGTCTTAGGAACTCCCGCAAACTCGATAGTCGTTCTCGCCTCTGATTCAAAATGGGGGGCGAGGTGTCTAAGTTGTGGGGGCGCTAATGGTTACCCGACATTGTAGCCCCAGTGGGGGGCGCTGGCTGTTCTGGCACGCTAGTATTTAAGGGGGCGGGCTTGATGCTGGCAGGGTGTGCTTTGGGAGCGTGGCCTGCAGGATGGCAGGGAATAAATCAGGTCTGTTCTAAGTAAACCTCCTTTTGTGGTTCTTCCCATGTGCGGTTGATGCGAGCGAGTTTGGGGTTCCGGTCGTGGTGAACGGAGGTTCCCACAAAGTGTATTTCAATTACGCACACAAACAGTGAGTTGGGAAATTTCTGGGAGTATTAGCTCACCGTCAACTCAACGCCTGTTTCCTACTGCTTTTGATTTGAGACAGTCAGTAGGTCCACCGAAAGTAAACTTACTCGGTGCACACAAATCGTCCTCGTCTAAGATACGTCTTGAACACAGATGGCGAAGACGTATTATAAATGGAAAGTTGGTACGTCTTGCAAACGTGAACTGAAGATATTTACAGGATGTCTTCCTTAAGGCTAGCGCTCTTCAACAGAGATGGCGAAGACGTATTATAAATGGAAACTCGGTACGTCTTGTGAACGGAAGACGTTTACAGGAGGTCTTCCTTTAGGATATCTCCAACACAGATGGCGAAGACGTATTACAAACGTTAAATCGGCGCGTCCTATAAACATACTATAAATTACGGCTTCTAGACGTCGCGTTGACGTCCTGATCGTCTTCTATCCTAATTTGACCAAATAAAGACGTTTCTGCGACGTTTTGTGCTACTAGGGTGGTTTACTAGTTGAGTCAATGTTGAATACGCCTCCTGAACGTGTGTTGTGCATCGATAAGTGGGTTGTTTTGCTCCAGGAAGTTAGGTAGTCTACAACAATATGATCTAATAACTTGCAAGGAACACGTGATCTTCCACACTTTAGTGTGAAGCTTGTTGCCATCAATCGATCTGATCGACGAGAATGCGAAAAGTCTGGCACGGAAACCTAGGCCAACATATATAATACATGTTGGCCTAGCGGAACCAAACCACATTGGCTGGCAACATAGCGCAAATACAATGGCTGCCTACAGGGTAATTGTGTTCGCAACATAAAAATACTTTTTTTTAAAGATCCCATCCCACACAAAGAAGGATTCGAAGGATCACATACAAAGCAAGCAAAAAGCAATGACGCTATTTCCTCGTTTGGTGCGATTTTTATGTTTGAAATGGACAAACGGTGAGTTATTGGTCGCAGTAACACCTGCATCGGAACCGAAACTAACAGATCCATTATCGTCAGTTTTTCACTCGAAGCTGAAGCTTGTCTTGATTCTCTGCATCCTTTACTTTGTGTTTCGCCAACTCATTTCATTGCAAGGTAAGTGAACACATCTGGAAGGGTTCGACGCTTTGTTGTGCAGTGGGCATAATCGAGTCCCGACGACTGCAAAATAAGAAATATGGCATGCCTTTGGTCACCATTTGAAAGTTTGCTTCACTTGAGTGACAAAACGGATTTGCGAAGGCAAGGCAATCTGCCACAACCGCACTAAGGCAATCTAATTTATCACTGAACTAACCAAGTTTATGGTGTCTTAGGATAGTTAGGTTACGTTAGTGCGGCTGTGGCAGCTTGCCTTCCCAAATCTGTTTCGATAATGAGGTGAAGCCAACTTTGAAATGGTGACGACTACCCAAGGAATGCCAGCCATACCATACTGATACCGTTATAGCTATCTGTGCCTATTGGGGTCACTGTACAGAAAGGCTGTGCAGCTCCCATATGTATCTCACCACAAATCGATAATTGTCATGAAGTAGGACGCTCCCGGTATCAGTCTTTAACAGCTCGTATTCTGTCCAATCTAGGGCTTCTCTTCTCATCCCATGAAAATGGTACACATCTGTTGAACACAACAGGTAATCACTCGAGGTAATACAGTTGGATATGAAATATTGAGGAATGCTTTCAGGCTGGGACCAGACAGGGGCTACCAAACTGACAGGCTTCTTAAATGCACTCAAGGCGGATTCGGAGCACGAGTATTCTTTTGCCGTTAAAAGCGGAAACATATTTCTTAATTATTGTTCTTTGACAGAACAGTGCATGTGGTGCCAGCTGTTGCAGTGGGTGAACGTGTTCCACATTGCGGGTTAGCCTCCGCCTGTCCCAAAAGGACATTTTCGGTGCATGTCTTCACCGGGAAGGACCACCACGATGAGCCTCGGTTATGTATCGATGGCAAGTAGTAAGTTACCAAGTAGTGTCCTTTACGAAATATCTTGTCATTGTACTTTTGTCCAGCATTTTAGGTGGCAGCCTCAATGGGGGAGGACGTGGAATTAACATCGCCATTGTTGATAACTTGACCCGTTTTGTTCAACGTGTCAGCCATTTTGATACTTACGAAGAAGGTCATCGCTGCTGAGTGTAAGCTGTCACAAAATCCTATAACTTTATAATTTTTTCAGATTCTTCTCAACTCGAGACGCTACTCTTGAATCTGCGACCGGGCGACATTCTCATCTTACTGACGTTCGATGAACCCACACGAAAGTCTGTTGCCACCACTGTTGCAGTTCATACCCACCTTAACCAGATTGTTGTGTCCAGGTTGTCACAAGTTGCGAGACTTCTGTTGCACGAACTAGGAAGTGCTATGGCACAGAACTTGCACTACCGTTCCTCCTGGTATCTCATCACGCAGAAAGGCATATCTGGTTTCACACCTTACGAAGACGTACGTCCTAACTTCCTACTTGCGTGTTTTTATATCTTATTATTTTCTTCATTTTTTTTCTTTCTTTGTTGTTTCGTAAACTTTCAATTACGTTATTTTCAGGTTTTGTAACTAGAGTTTTAAAAGCAGGTTTGTTTCATTTTACGGCTACTCTGATTTGCACATTCTTTCGATTGAGTCTGTAATAATACGGATGTTGGCCCCCGTTTTGTTGGAGGGCCTCAATGCGCAAAATTTGAGATTTGAAAGACTCTTTTAATTAGCTGCATTTTGTGGAAAGCAAAGGTTGGCCAGTCCCTCACGATGTGAGACACTGCATTCCCTTCCATCGTAAGTCATTTTATTGCGTTATCGCATTATTGTCCTGTTCTTATACGGTCTTTTTTGTGGGTGTGCAACATAAAAGTGGGTGGCCAGGCAATCCACCCGGATCCTCAGCCGAGACGTAATGACGATCGAAGGCAGTTTTGCTCCAAATACGACCATTTTCCTTCTTTCTGTTCCGGTAGGTCAACTTTTCTTACCGTCATTTTTTTTTTCACAATAAATCCTCGTTTCAGGCGACAAGATGGATAACCCCCTAGTTCCCAACCCAGCTGTAAGGTTCTCCAAGAGCAAAGTGCTTTCGCTCCCAGTCATAGTTCTCAGTGGTATATTGAGTGGTATTAAGGAGAAAGAAACAAATAGTGATTCTGAGCTATCTGCAGGTGATGATGTCAGCCATTTTCCTTTGACGCTGGAAACGTTAATAATGCAGCCGGGTATCAATCCACACAATGTATTGGTAGGTTTTGCATCTCCTCGTTTGATTTGAGAAAACTCGCAATATGTGTGCACGAAGGTTGACACGTTTTGAGAGTTTCATACTGTATCTAGTTGCAGCCCCAACTTGCAGCGCAGGAATAACTATAGGAATAACTCACATTGACGCATAATGGAACCAAAGTTGATTTGAGAGAATCGTGACGCTGCCAATATTTTGGAATAAGATGGGAGTTAAGTACACATCAAAGAGACACTTTCGTACATGTATTACGTCCTGGACGCGATGTACTGCACTCCAGAATAATTATTCTACGTGTCGTACTTAACGAGATACAAGCCAAACTGGCGAGCAAGCCAAAGCGCCCATTCCCATTGGCAGTGTCACTTCTCATGTCACTGGCTTCGGTCAGGTCTGTGATGTGAGAGCTTGGGTATTTGTGGTGTCCATCTTCTCCACTTGAATTACCCTATTTGCTGTGAAGCGTCTTTTTCGTTTACCTGAAATAACCTGGGATGACCCCCTGGGATAATGACCTGGGATAAGTACCCTCGTGTACTGAGTGCACCCTCTGAATGGCGCAATGTTTTTTGGTAAAAAATGTGCGTCTTGTACACGAGTAAACGTGGTATTTTTTAAATGAACTGCAGAAATTATCTTGCGGTACATCCTAAACTGTCCTTACCAATTAAGAAATGAAACGGAACATTGTCTTTCAGGTGTTCTTTAATCCGGAAAATCCGCAAGTGAAAGAACTCTGTGAGCTGTTTGCATTTACTCCTCAACAGTTTAACGGAGCAAACGTGGCGAGATACTGCGGTAAAATAGTTTTCCTGTTGGAGCAGGTTGTGAAATATTTTTCCCTTCCAGACCAGATGAATGAAGCCTTTGACACGGGCGAGAGACAATTCCCTGATTCTGTACGCGAATAATTTCTCCACATAGATGTCATAATCTTGGCTGTAGGTGATGCGTGCTTACGTACGCAGATGTATTTTGTCGTCATCGAAGACGGGGTTCTTCTGGCTCCGGACTTCCTCATGTACCTTGCTCCACTGGTGACCCTGCTTGATAAGGATTCGACGATAAGCAGTATCTCCGCGTGGAATGATAATGGTAATGGCTTCAATTTGTGCTTGAGAAAAATTGAGAGAAAAAATCATTTTGTAGGGTTTGAAGGTGTTTCAGGCAACAACAGGAGAATGTACAGAGTGGAGACATTGAGCGGATTTGGTTTTGTTGTTCGACGCGGCTTTCCGGTTCAGGACTGGTGCGAACATCGCCTGGATCACTCCGCTTCGGAGGGGAGTGGAGGAGACACCATTTCTCCTGACGTGTCTCGTGTCCTTCGTCTTCCGATACTGGATATTGAGAATGGCATATCAATGGATATTCTCCAAGCATTGATGGCCAGGAAGAGAGTCACTGATATGTGAGGGCTTGAGTATCCTAAATATCCTTCTACATAATACAAATAAACCTGCCATTAATTTACTCTAAATTGAGTAGCTCCATTTCCACAATTTCACCTTTCCAATGGATGTCAAATGAAACGTGCTGCTTTCCTGGGAAAAAGGGTAGTTTCCCTGGTTGGGTCAAAGTTAAGGTCCCGGGTTTTCCACGAAATTTCACGCAACTAATCGCGGAATTTGGCGCAGAATTTCGAGCAAATCCGATATGGACAGTTACTATGACATGCAGTGTCTTGGGAGAAGTATTGTACGCTCACCTTGTCAGATAAAAGCTCCCAACTGCTCCAAGGAATGAGGGTGCTTGCTCGGAATTTACCATCTATTGCGACCAAGTATCTGTCATTTCCTATAAACTGTAGATGCTGAACGTATAAAATGATTGGATGCGTACTCGCTGTCGGAGGAGGACGCAAGATATCGTATGCAATGCTGAGCCACAGCAGTGCTCTGAATCTGTAAATTGCTAAAGTATTTTTTGTTCCCACACTATACGAGAAAATAAAGTGCTTCGTGTTTCGAGCAACCGTTGACTCCTTGCCACAGAAAATCGCGAAATTTACGAGTCTGTGCTGCGGAAGTTTGGATTTATCGCAGCAGAGCCTTAGTCGAACTGCAGTAAAAGTCCGTAAAAGCAGAGTGTATAATTGGTTGCTTTTCCACAAATAGGGATGTAGAAGTTGCATTAGAAGCTGGTGCACTGGAGCGTGCTCAATATGAAAGGTACTTAGAAGAGACACTCAAGAACAGCTTGGCCTGGGAATGGTCCAAGAGCTCGTGTCTCGGTTTGCAGAATACAACTCCACCGAGCAATACGTGAGTACCATATCAACATTTTACAGCTTATAGAATGGTCCATTTTCATTGAAGGCTTCCACTTGCCATCTATTTTGATGAAAGCTCCGAAAATGAGTACACTGTGCTTCGAGAGCTGTGCTACTGTTTCGGTTTATTCCATCATCCCAAGAATCCCCCGAGAGGACTGTACCGTGGCATGCTCAGGTAAATGCTCACTAATTTTTGGAGTATTCTCTGGCATAGTATTCTTTTAGGTTTTTCTGGAAGAACCACGATGTCTTGCTGATTGGAAAGACTTCTCCATACTACAGGTTCAAGCCAAGAAATGTTGTACCATTATCTTTGAAATGAGCAGGCAAAGAGAGTTGTTTCCCGAGTGCAAGTGGAAATAAATTATTCTCTGTTGCGGGGGAAAGCTCCCTGGGTTACATTCAGCCAACAGCCTACGGTGCAGGCAAATACATTACATGAAGGTTCAAGGTACAAGTACAACACTGAATATCTAACTAATATCTAATAACTAGTACAATGTATTAACGTGCCTGTTGATGACACATGCTCAATACAAATTGACAAAGACGACACGCACATGTAGCGTTTCCCGTGTGTATCGTCTTTGTCAGTTTGAGGAATATAGTTTGGCTGCATTTTAAACTACTTTATTTATTTATTTCTAAACTTTCCACGTGCATAGAACAGCACCTCAGGAAGGACACGAGTGAATTTCAATTTGTTTAAAAAAGCCATAAGTCGATCTATGGAAAAAAATCCCATCTTTTCTTTTGTTTTCTTTCGCTAAAAAATGCGGTGGTCCCGATACAGAACTACCCTATTACCCTGTCGTCCCTACTGCGAGAACCAGACCTGTAAAAATTACTTTTCCAAAGTTCCAATTGAATTACAATTACAATTGTATGAAAAAATGGCTAGCTTATACGTTCGCAAAATTAATTAAATTACAGTTATAATTACTGAAAAAAGTAATTGCATTACACTGAATTACATTCACAAAATTGACTGCAATGGGCAAACGACATGCAAACTGCAAGATTTGATGTACACATTTATTGCGCATGTTGTGAAGGATGGTCGTAGTTGTGCTTGTGGTAGAAAAACAAGTTAGAGAAGTCTTACACAAGGACAAGTCTCTTGCCAGGTTAAAGAATCACCGAATATCAAAAGGCTTTCTTTCTTCAGGTATGTGAACAAAGTGTGGATCATGAGTGCAGCTTGTAACGTCCATTGGCTTTCAAGAGTAAGGTATTCTCAAGTTCTTGTCTGTAAAGCTACCACGTCTCCTTGTCATAACAAGAGGACAACCGAAAACAGGTGTCCCACTGGTGCACTGCTGGGCAGCCCAACATTGTACTTCATGAACACCGTGAGCACACAAGGAAGATCTTTCAAGCACTCTAACGACTCTGAAGTGCTGGTCGATACCCAGATTTCGTACTCCTCTTCCTATGGTGCGAGAGTTTTTCTCCTTCCACATTCAAATATAAAAAATCTGTACCGAAAAATGTACCGATCTGAATGCAGTCCTTGGGTAATGATTGTGAAACAAAAGAAAAAAACTATGGAACTGACCCAAACTTTAAACATTGGACATGAGAGAACTGATGTTCTGAGGCCGGAACAACATAGAAAGGACAAATACATACAAAGCCTTTCATCATTTAAATATTGGGCCTTCCCAGAAAGCGTTCAAAGTAATTCCGAAAGTAATGCAAAATGTGTTACTTGTAAAAGTAATTCAATTACAGTTACAATTACGTAAAAGCTAGTGTAATTCCGGAAGTAATTAATTACGTTAATTCAATTACTTGTAATTAATTACTCCACAGGTCTGGCGAGAACTAAATCCGCGCCGCTTGTGAACATTGTTTACGACGGGTTGTGTTTATTTATTGGACTCGAGAGTCAACTGTTGTGGGCGAAAATACAACGGCACGGCACGTTATCCCGTGCCAGTGACACTTCTCGTTCTAAAATTTGAAAATTCAGATGCTCGAGAGTCGACTCCCACTAGACTCCCACTCCCAACGACTCTCCCGACACCTCGTGGGTCGCACGAGCTGAATAAACAAACCACTGATCTCGATTGTAAAAGGTTCAGGTTCAGGTTCGCCTAATCCCTTTTACAACAGGGCAGACATCCATAAAAAGAGTCACAGGCGAGTCTCCAAGCTCTCTCATAAGAGGAGCGAGGAATTTGAGTCAATGCTGGGGGGTTCGTCTTGCGGAGGCGCCACTTGATGGCTCTGGCTTCGGTTGGCCATCCGCTGTGTTTGGCCGGTTTCGGTTTCGAGACGGGGTCTGCCGGCCGTCTCGTGGAGCGCCCTTGATTTGATTTTGAGCACTGCACGGGCCCGGGCCCGACCCGGCCCGCAGGTCGGGCTGGGCTTGTTATTGGCTGTGTGCTCCGGGCCGAGCCCGGGCCGACAAAATACGCCAGCACCGCGTGCCGGGCCGGGCCCGGGCCGACAAATATGTTCCCGAGAGTCAGGCCCGGCCGGGCCACGCAGCTAATTCCACACATTGGAGATGCATTAGTTCATATCATCATGCGCTTGCGTCATTCCTGTGCATATTTTGCAAAGACAAGCAAAGGGTACTGCATTATGCATATGATTCGACCCTCTAGAACATTCTCCAGCCACTTTACATTGCTCCTCACTCCTCACATATTTCGCAATCACTTTGGCAAAGCTTGGTGAGAGGGATAGGGACTGGGAGAAGCAGTTTGTCGACAGCATGCTCTATCTCCGCAAAATCTTGACAGTGTAACGATAACGCCCCGTGCGTTCTGGATTTAATTTGGTCTCGTGCGGTTACGGTGTTAAACCGCCATCACTTGTATGTTTGTCTTCTCTCCTTATAAATTTACTTATAAATTTGTTTGATAATCGCCAGAAACGCGTACGTCGCGGCTGGAAATACTAGGCCGGGATCTACTCGCCAGGTCACCGGGCCGGGCCGGGCTCTATTTGCTTAGACGCCGGGCCGGGCCGCATAAAAATATGAAGGTCCGGGCCCGGGTCGGGCCGGGCCATTTTTCGATGCGCCCGGGCCGGGTCGGGCCCGGAAAAGTCGGCCCGTGCAGGGCTCTATTTGGAGGCCTTTTCCCACTTGAGGAGGACTTTCTTCGTGTCGTTGATCTGGGGTTGGGAGCTGGGTGATGCCTCGAAGCCCAACATGATGGCGATAGGGTCTTGGGCACTCCGCCTTCGCGTAAGGCCGGGCAAGTCTGCAGGATGTGTTGTATGTCCTCTTCTTCTCCGGTGTTACATAGGGTACATGCTGGGTTTGCGTTTCCAAAGAGTTCGCAGAGTCGCTTTTGTGTTGGGAGGGAGCCTGTACGGGCTTGAAACAAGAGGCCACTTGCTCTGTCTCCGTTGTAGAAAGTTTCGGGCGCCGGAGTTGTCTTGTTTTCAGAGTAGATGGTCATGCTCCTTTTCTTCGCTGTCTCGGAGTGCCACCGTTTCTCTTCAGTCCGGGTTAGTTCCTTCTTGGTTGTCTTGTTCCACTCGCGTTCATTCCTCGCTTTGTGTCTAGTGGTGTCCTTGCTATATGTGCGGTCAATTTGGCTGATTTTTTTTTATCCAGTGCGTTCGGGTGCCCCTGTAACGGAGGTGTCGGAAGACTCGCGTTATTAGGGTGTCGTTTGGTCTGTGAATGAGACGTACAAGGTAATTTGTCTTTGCCCGGGTTTCTCGGAAAGAGTAGGTAGACCAGGCCATTTCTCCTTGAATGGCGGGATTTGGTGTGGCGAATGATCCCCCGAGAATCCATCTTCCGATCTCGCGTTGTTGCCGTTCGAGCTGGTCCGTTGCCTGTTTGCTGAGGCAAATGACGTCGTTCGCGGCAGCAGTCACGGCGTAAGCTTTCCATATCAGTCTTCCCACGTCGTATGGCTGGTAGGAATGGCGTGCTATATTCCACACCTGGCCTTTTTTCATGTTTGTTTTCAGGATGAGGTTCTGTTCATGTTTCTGGAGGTATTCCTTGCAGTTTTCGATCGTAATACCGAGGTACTTGTACGTGTCTGCATACTGAATATCAAATTCTTGCAGGCGCAGCGTGGGTTTGTCATCGGGCGGTCCAAAGTGCATGATATTTGTCTTTTCCCGGCTGAACCGCATGCCCTCATTTTTGGCATGGTGCGTGCAAATGTCCAGGAGTTTTTGCATGTCGTTTGCATTGGTGGTTAGTAGCAAAATATCGTCCGCAAAGGCAAGAGCTGTAATAGACGTATCTTCAGTCGTTCCGTTTGTTTGTTGTGTGTGCATATGGATTCCTTTTCCTGACGAATGCAGTGCCGCGAGGAGGTCGTCGATGAAGATGTTGAAGAGAGTGGGTGATAGAGGGCAACCCTGCCTCAGGCCGACTTCTTGTTGAATCGTTTTTGATGTAAAGTTCCCGATGTGATATTTGTTCGTGCAGTCCCTGTATATAGTTCCTGGATAATGTCTATGATGTCTTTTGGTAATCCCATTGATCTCATCTTTGCAGTGAGTATGCTATGGGGCACAGCGTCATATGCTTTCTCCAGGTCGAGGAAGGCAAGGAACAGATCTTTGTTTTCCATTTGCGCTATTTCTATGATTTGAATGAGTATGAATATGTTATCGCTTGTTCGCCTATTCCTCCGAAACCCGTTTTGTACGTCGGATAGTTTTGGGTCGCATTGGTATTGTAGTCTTTCCGTCAGAATCGACGCGAACAGTTTGTACACGTTACTCTGCAGCGCCGATATGAGTTGAATTCCTCTTTTGGCTTGCCTTTCCCTTTGTGAACTAGCTGGATATTTGCCACTCTCCATTGCTTCGGTATGCTTTTGGTCTGTAGGATATGGTTGAAGCACATAGTCAGTGTTTCGAGTGCATTGGGTTTTAGGACCTTTAGGAGTTCGTTTGGGAGATTGTCTGGTCCCGTTGCCTTTCCTAGTGCGAGGCGCTTTATGTGGCGCTCTACCTCAGGTATGGTGATTGGTGGTGTTGGGATTATTGTCTTCGTGAGCTGCTTGACTGGCATGTGAGAGTCTCTGTTGGAGTTGTTTCTGTTGGTCGCCGAAGAAAGCCGTCATGGCGTTTACGATATCGGTGGTGCTTGACAACCTATTTCCCTCTTTGTCGTGGAATATGTATCCGGGTTCTGTCTGTTCGCGTCCTGACAAACTCTCGAGGTATCTCCACAAGGCTACTCCGCTTCCCTTCTTTCCTTTGTGCAACTTGTTTGTGGAATTGATGGACCTTCTTCGCCACGATCAGTTTTACTTTATTTTTCTGTTCCACATATCGTCGCTCTTCTACTGCGGAGTCCGTGTTCAGTTTCACTGCTCTCCGGAATTCCTTGTTTAGCTTCTTTCGGTGGGTGATTTCCGTCTTCACTTCGTCGTCGAACCACGGTTGGTTAGGCATTTTCTTTATGGTGGTATGTTTCGACGAGGTCTTCCCAATCGTCTTCGCAGCCGCGTCTTCAAGTTGTTCAATCAGTGTGTCGTAGTCACCGCACGGGGCAGTACATAGGCTCTTTTCGAGAGCGTCTGCAAATTCTTGTAGTTTTTCTTCGTTTTGGGTCTTCCAGCGTTGAATTTTCTTTTTTGGCTTTGGTTTAATTTGAATTGACGCTTAAAAGGCTGGATCGCGGATAGGAAGCGCGAGCGTGAAGAAACCGGCCGCCATCTTACTGTACCCACAACAGTCGCCGCAGCGATCATGGCAATTTCTTGCAATTACGGTCGTACCAACCGTACTGGCAAGGTTACAGGGCCTAAATTTATACAGGTGAGTCACTCTTCATCGAGGAATAAATAGGCGCCCATTCTGTATATTTAGTTGCCCATTATGAAGTGTTTTTTTGCCCAAAACGAGCACTGGATGCAGGTTGCTTGATCGCTCTTCCGACGTTCAATCGAGCACACTTGCATTTTACCCGGCGGCAAATACAGTTTGAGTACATAATATGCTTGAAAGAACATGTTACACTACACAGGTAGTGTTGTCATCAATATATGTGCAAGCACTCGAGCGCTTTTTTGCATGCATTGCTTGCATGGTACACGGTGTTCTCTGCGGAAGCAAGTGCCACATTCATTTCTTTGAATTACCTTCGCGCACAAGTTCGGTATTACGTCATAATGAGACCACGATTGTCACCTTTTTTCATGTATTGGTATTGTTTTGTGCCTTGGTTTGATTTGTGACAAAGAATCCTACGTAACGGTGGTGTGGCGCGACTTGAATAACGCCTTTGTGTCTGAGCTGTATCGTCAGGTTGTTACGATAGTAATAATTTGTAGCATGTCGTGCTATTTGTAGCAGTTTTTAAGGCAAAAGTGGTCTCTCAATACAGGTTTCGTCATGAGGGCTACCCAGTGAATAATCTGTGCAGTGTGATACGGCTGGGTGTACAGGTAAGTATCACGTTCCTCATCCACTGGTTTCTACTTTACAGGAAGGAACAACCTCAGTGCACGCACTGTGGATAGCCTCTATCAGTTTTGCATATTTTCTTACATGTTCACATCAGAAACACACCTTAGACTTTAGGCTCCTTCACCCAGCAATATAATAATTACAGATTATAATTCTTTTTAGAAGAGTTCCCCATATTCTTTTTAGAATAGTTTTTAATCTTTTTAACTTTTAGAAGATACAGGGATTGTAAACCATGTTTTAAACTGATGTTTTAACATTTGTCCAATGCATTTATTAAACAACATATTCATTTTTAACTGGTTGCACCCAAACCAATGTTCTGATGTATTATTTCCTTTGTTGTCGATGCGCCATAAAAATTTGAATAATCATCATCAATGCAGATTACTTCACAGCTGCCTCGACATACTCAAGAAATGGGTGCGGAACCTGCGTAATGCCCACAAACTTTGACTACCACAGCACCTCCAGAAAGTAAAGGCATATGTGTCACATGGGATTTTTAAAGGCATTCACAGTATATAGTACCTTGTATGAACTGTTGTAGATCTAAGCAGCCTCTACAGTACACTCTCAGATATTAAAACTTGTCAGGGAACTGTGATAATCGTTTCAGTTAATAGGCATGCACATATACGCTATAAGAAGAAAATTATTTATTGAGAATGCACTTCTCTGGCTACTCATGTTGTTTACATCTACTGTTGATCACATCCATTTATCACGTATTATATTCTTATATATTATTATTATATTATCACATATTTGATCACATTAAATTTAAAATTTAGCATATGTGAGAAAATATCAGGAGGAAAGTTGCTATTCATTGCTCATTCGAACCTAAAATTGAGAGAGCGTACCTGACCATTGTCATTCCTAAAATATATATTGCCATTGTAGCAAGGTCACAAAACAATAAATGTAGTCTTTTGCGACCTCCCTGCACGTTCATTGTATCCTGAAACGCATAAGTGCAAGAAATAAATCTTGAACTTGAATAAACTTGATGTTGTATAAACTTGACATAAAATGTTGAATAATATAATGTATGATATAAAATATTGAATAAACTTGAACTCGTATATTCTCTTTACTCATCATCAGTGATCTTCATTACAAAAGCATATCGTGTTAGACTTTTTTTGTTTGCGTTTCACAGACTGGGTACACGAGAGCCAAAATGACAAAATCACAACTGTTTCAAGCTCCAAATAGTCCTGTTGCAATTTGAAGACCATACGTGGAGCTGCATTTTTTGGAACATGCTCCACATAACAAGCATGACAAAGTCAGCACTGGATAGCAGGACCCCGTCCCCAAGCAGCTTTTCTCACGCTGCAGTTGTATTCAACAAAAGCATGTGAGTGCTGGAGAAGGACATTCAGTTTGGCACAACCGCGCCTGCAAATAATCAGAACAAATAAAGGAAGAAGCAAACAAACATAGAAGGGCTGTACTTCAAAAAGAGATAAGTCCTGTGTCTCAAGGAGGTGTTACCACTTTCTAAGTAACTTAATTGATTAAGCTTACATCACTACCTTCGAGTTTTAAGTAAATTAAGGTTTAAGTAAAGAAGTCGAGTTGGAGCTTCGAGTTTTAAGTAAATTTCGTTCAGAAAATATTTGTAACTTTTAATATCCACGACATAAAGAATTCGCATTATGTTATAGTGTATACAGAAAATATCAATCCATTCGATTAACTTCCCTGACGTCATGAAAGAGTGCTCGTCAAAGTGAGCGAATTAAAGCTTGCGTATTGTGAAATTACACATTCTACAACACTGATCATAAATCGCAACACCTGTTCATATTTTAATTAAACTCTTACCCTATGTGTGGTAGTCACCACTTCTCCTGAATGTGAATCGATAAATTTTAGCATTTAATCCACAATCAAATATCTTGTATAGTATGTGTGAGTATATGCACAACTTTTTAATCTATATCTTTAGAGAAATGCAAGAAATAGCGTGCAGTTTTGACTTTGAAAATACGCAATCAGATTAACTGTCCTAACGAGTGTGATCTAATTGCGTGAAGTAATTATTTGGGCTGCTTCGGTGTGTCCATATTTGCGAGGCAAAGCACCGCTGTCGTTTACTAAAAGACTCTTTCTAAGGCGATGCTTGATATAAATCATACTAAACGCATACACGGCTAAAACAACGGCTGTGATTCTACAGAACGATCTCTTTCTGCCATGCGAGTATATCTTTTCCCGGACCGTTCTTTATGGAACAATTTTTGTCCAGAACGCAGTACGGGATATTATATACATGGTTGTTGTTAACCTCAAGTCGTTTCTTATTGAAATATTGGCTGGGAAACGTGCTGTAGTACAATCCCCAGCGCTGCACTGCAGTGACGGTCTAGTTTCGGAATGCAAAACATAACGTAATTAAGAATCGAACGGCAGGACACCTGTGAAACACGGTTAGGATACATCAGTATACTGGCACCTTACAAAATTGTGTGATGACAAACAACGACCAATACTTGCAGCGCAATAAATACTCACAATCTCTGTTGTCTCCCATTGTTTTCTATGGGCACACACAGCACTTTAGGGCCCACCAACATGGCGGCCCGAAGGCACGCCTCTACCCCACGAGCCCCTCTCCCATGCGCGATCCAGCGATCCAGCCTTTATACATAGATATCAGTGAAACAAACACGACTTTCTCACCTCCTCTCATGAGAGGTTAACTTCGTAATATAAATAGAAAATTTCAAATTTCTTTGAATTCCTTTGCCTTTTAAAATAGTAAACCCTTTGCACGAAACTTGACGCATGCTGTTTTGGCAGTACTTCGTCAGGTTTAGGATGGGATCCGGCCAATCCACGGTTTATCAGTGGCAGTGTTGCCAGGTTTACTGAAATTTCAGTAGATCCACTGAACTTCTAGTCGGTCTACTGAAATACTGAAAAAAGATAAAAACGCGCTTAAATCTACTGAATTTTTTGCCTGAAGCGTGGTTTTGCATAGCGAATTCCAATTCACGTTTGCTGGCACTGTCTGGTTGCATCGTAGTCCGCGTACGAGCGAGAAAATCATGTACTTTTGACATAGTGAGGGGTCTACGCAGTGATTTGTCTAGACCCCCCCCCCTACACCCCCAAAATCTGAAGGAGACCCCCTAAACTCTGAGATTGTGCAATATTGAGTGAAAAGCATGTAAATACATCCCCTTGCAGAACCCCCCCCCCCCCAAAAAAAAAGACGAAAATCTGGGTAAACCACTGGGTCTACGCGTTAGGTGGCATCTGCAAGCAGTCACCTTTAAAAAAGCGAGCAGCTGCACAACTAAAACAATTTATAGCAAATACATTGCAGAATCATGCATAGTTCACAGGACACCCGGTAACATAGCAAACATGAAGACAAGTTCCGATGAGCTTATGTCCGTGGTTAGGAAGTTTCGGTGTAAACCTCCTCTGCTTGTCGCATTCGAGCGCGTGCATGGAACGGATATTTTCTTAGGTGAACCTCATGAACAGCTTTCGACAGAAAATATCACTGCGCTGCTGCACACGAAGCGACTGATAGGAGGCAAGAACTGGTATAACGTATAACTATAACTTAGCGACTTAGCTGCGAATATGTACGAGCGAGAGTACGTGATCGAATGACGGTGTGCAAGTGCAAGCACGTCTTTACTGTTCCAAATTACAAGTATATTTTACTTATTCTATCGCCTATATATCGTGATAATTCGTGTTTATTTATCATATGGCCCACTAGTTAGGTCGCCGTGGACCGTTTGCCCTTGTTTTTAGTACATCTACTGAATTCTACTGAATTTTCTGACGCCGACCTCCTGAATTTCCGCCTAAGTGACCTGGCAACACTGATCAGTGGGTTTACCCGCTTCAGCTGCTTCAACTTCAACGTTGTCAGTCGTCATTTGAATTTCGAAACAGCGCGCTGTCCTGAGTGCCATGTGTAGGTGACTTTTGTACCGTAAGATGCCTTCGGAATTTCACGTGGTAAATACTGTTGGTCGCCAGTGCACCAGGAGCGATGGTACGGTATTATTCCAGCTGTAGTCTGTGTGTAATCATGTTAACTCCTGCAGAGGTTATTAGTGCACTTGGAACTCTACTCAAGAAAATGGAGCTGCTCGAACAAAATAGACGTGCTGCGCACGGGTTTGCGACTGAAAGTAAGTAATAGAAGGTTTCAAAATCAAACTGAAAACTTTTTATCTCTAGATCTAAAAGAGCACATCGACCTTGTGGAATCCCAATGCTATCTTCTCGAAGAACAGCTTGGCCATGCTCGTAAAATACTGGCTTTATCGACAACGTTACGTACATCACCGTATCTCGACGACGTTCGTTCTCGGCGCAGAAGTACCTCAGTGTCGCAGGTAATCAAGTTGACATTCATTTACACAGTGTATCGAGGAAGTTTTATGTAATTAGGCCTCGAAAGCTGCAAGCAGTGTAGCGCAGTATAGCAGACAAAGATCAACTTCAGAGACTCGTTCTGATAACACCTGCAGTACTACAGAACGATACAGGCTCAAGCTTACCGACATTCCATTCATCCTAAGTAAGGTACGTAACATCTTCCAAGTAAGTCGATAACTTCTGCGAGTAATCGATTAGTTTGCCATAACGTTGTGATCCACGTAATCTCATTACAAGTTTGGTAATCCATTATCTGGGATTCCGCATTTTTGGCATATGCCGAAAAACACCCGCCCAATATTTTTTGTGGGGCATGTTCCTAAAAACTCAGAATTATACTCCGGCACGTGATGCTACATGCCGAAGATGTCTGTACCCAACTGTACTTATTTTTGGTATTAACGGCATCTTTCGTTGGCACAAACATTTTACAATGCTGAAAATATCGGATGTTGATAAAACATATATAAATGCGGAAAACGTGGAAACCCTATTCGCAGACAAAGTCAACACGTATCCTCAGACGTTTCTTGTCTGCTCTACTATACAATAAGGATGTAATGTATGGATAATGAATGTACAACAGGTTATGCTTTGGGCATATTGGGAAGCTGGAATGGGGCACAGCAGAGTTCCTGAGGGTCAACGACTTTGTCCTTCCTCTTTGACACCACCATACTGAGGAGTTCTCATTTGTTACCTCCGCTTTCTAAGATATTGATGCAGTCGGGGTGGTTGCATAGCCTGGTCCAGTTTTCGTCTCTTTCTCTGTGACACTCTCAAGGAGAGAGACCTAAATGGGATTACCAGTGATAGGATTCTGTGCGAGAAAAAGCCTGTGTCCAGAACCCAAATGGATAGCGACTGGCTCGCAGACGTCACTGGGACCGCCCCTGCATTGATGAAGGATAGAAAACAATTTCCTATCCTGTCCCTTTTTTTTTATTTTTGGCAGCTACGGCAACAAATAATCAAAGTCATAGCTACGAAGATGTGCACACCATCTAGAGTAACTTGAAACTACCTTGTTTATGAGTGTTGAAATGTGAGGAAACATGCTTTACCACTCAGAACGCAGGTCCCAGCCACTCTCTTCCAGCAAACCTTCAGAACCTGGTTTCGATGCTTAAGAAATCCTCGAAGGTGTGCAGCCACGAAGGGCTGCAAATGAGAAGATGCGATAACTCATCCGAAAAACAACTCCTGGATTTGTTGTTGTGAGTTTTCTCTGGTTGTCCCATCGGATGTCTTCAGATAGCTTATTTTAATGGACGCAGGCAAGGACAGTGCCTGCTAAACCAGATAGAACGCAAGCACACATCTCGTCACTCCCTCAAGTGCAAGGCCCGTTGGCTCATCAAACATATCCAAGATAAGCTCGTCCAACTTGACACGAAACAGGTAATTTTGTACCTCATTAAAGGAGCACGGAACGGGTATTAAAGCTGTTTAAAAACCACAGCTGTTTCGTGAAATGGCACGTCATAAGTGTACCGAGAAAATATTTTGTCTCAAAAAGGTTCCGCTACGACCCAGTAGAAAATGCTGCGGGAGGTTTCGCCCGGCAATGTGCCCGATTCGCTGCTCTCGACAGAGTCATACGCTCTTCTTGGTCACTGCTATTCCTTCGATGATATCAAAGGGGAAAATAGACATTTCAAAAATGGTATATGTCTACCGGTGGCGCACTACGGTGGTTGTTTTATCGTTCTATTATTGGGCGAGTCTATGATTAGACACACCGTACATACTTTGCCATCGGTGTCTCATGTGTGTTCAATGTGGCTCTTTGTGGTTTGATGGGACTCTCGTTTTAATTCCATTTCATCGCGATAAAGAATTGCCTGTACATGCATGTGCTTCATTGAGAAGGCCTACAGAGATGCAGCGTCAACTTGGAGGCTGTGCGCTCAAAAAAGAATAGACAAACAGATTTTTGCATGCATGAGGTTCCGGCAACTGAGCCAACAAGTAGGTGGCTTCCTTCGATTTAACGTCAGGATGTTCAACCTGGCACTGAACTCCGAATATGCAGTCTCAGGGTGTCTACCAAACTGCAACCTTCAAATTCCCTGACTTTTCCAGGTTTTCACTGACTATTTCAAGCGAATTCCCTGACAAAAACAAAAGGGAACTTGGTGCCTGCTCATATGTTTTGATACCAGATCCAACATAAAACAGGCCATTTATTAAGTATTAGTGAGGCTACCCTACTTTTCTACGTCGGAGCTTGTCGTACTGGTCAACTGCTACTCGCAGTAACGTTGCTGCGGCATCGCCTCTCAACCACCGGTCGGCACTCGCGATTCGCCGCGCATCATCACGGCACTTGTCTGCGATTTTCCCTGACTTCAGGTGCTTTTTAGCCCAATTTCCTGACAATTCCGTGACTTTTCCAGTCTCGTCAAAATTCCCTGACTATTCCCTGTTTTCCAGGTTTTCCAGGTTGGTAGACACCCTGAGTCTACATTTCACTGAAACCGATTGTGAATCTCCACCGAGCGCCGTGAAAGCTGTCCGAAACCATGTGTTGCTCCGTCGCTAAATTTACTAGATGCGAGCGAGCGATTCAAATGGCAAAGAATGCCAAAAAACCCAAGCTGCTGCGTAAGGACTCCGTGTCACCTTATCAGGGGAAGCCAGAAGAAACTACGCTGCACATGATACTCCTCCCACCTCTGAGTGGGAGTTTGTCACATCGTGAGGGACATTCTCGTGCAGAAAAGCGCAGAGCTTCGCACGAGCGGGGGAATCAAATGTCTGCCATAGGTGCAATATGTTGGCTAGCACAGTATTTAGTGCGTAAAAATCTCAAAAAATGATGAGACACAGTGCTTCGGTGTGTCTCGTTGATTTTTTAGTCCCAATCTTCTTGCATCGTTCTTACAGATTTTAGTGATGAATACAATCTGGCTCAAGAATACGGGCTTGTGAATACGTATTACGTGGGTCTCGTTGGTGCTTAGTTAGACACACTTCAAAAGTTACTACGCAAAAAAAGGATACAAATTAAAATACTGGCAAACGGGGGGAAAACGGCACTGAGAATTGGTCCATCAATGTCCTGGGTCTGACGAGTATCGTTACATTAGTAATTTCCCACTTGCATGAATGTTGAGCAGCCTATCCGGCAGCAACTGGCAAAGCTACAGAGTACAGCACAGAGGACTGGCGTTCATGCAAGCAGGGCTGGGGTGAAAAAACCTCACGTTTTCAGTTGCTCGAGTAAATAGGACCAGTTTGATGATTACATGTGGTGGTGTCATCCATGCTAAAATTCCACTCCACTAGACTCATGTCATAAGCACTCAAGCACATATTTCTTATATCCTATTCAATACTGGCAGATCTTACCATTTTACAGCTACTGATTTTGTATAACACATAAGATAAGGCTGAGCACAACTCGTGTAACGATACCTTTCATTTTTGCTTTGACTGTCAAAGAACCAGCACATGTGCTTAGTCCTTTGTTTTTCTCACTTTTTTGCTCACGCCACTCTGGTTGGGCCTCTTAAGCAATACCCTTGGATGTCCAGTCCTTCCTGCAAAAGGAAGATGCTAACGGCTTCCTGAAAGGAGGCTTGGTCCCACCAGTGCCAGAGGACGATTTCTTGGCGATTGCGACATATCGCCATCAGTTACATGTACACAATCAGTGTTTCGAATGATCTCGTAACATGGCCCTTGTACATGATGCCCGGCATGTGGCAGAAGCAGTCTTTGCTACGAGTTCTTTTAAATCATTTGCGGCACTACTTAAGAAGTGCGTATCTCAATGTCACAGGTACAACATCCAGGACAAAGCTGCTCCCAGTGTAAGAGTGGATCAAGGAATTCTTCAGATGGAAATCGAGTCTTCTTCAGAGAGTTGAAGAGGATACAGAAAGGCTTGGAAGAACAACTATAGCACCTCTACAAAATAAAATTTTTCTTTGTGCGTGACTATTGTTGTTTTTCTTGTCCTACAGCGATGACATTCTTTCCTCGAAGGTGGCCATCCTTGACGCTGTGATATGCTGTTCGCGTGTCCTCAAAGCAGAATGTTTCATTGACAACCGGGCTGATCTGTAAATAGTTTGTCGGAGATGTAACCAATAGCTGCACCAAGTTTAACACCTACCTTTCCAGAGTCAATTTTTGCGGCAATTTCTTTGAGCGCCGCAGCATTCGGGTAGAAGAACGCCCAGCGCACACTGCGGCCTTCGACCAGCTCCTGAAATTGTTGCCCACACTTTGGAATTTCTCCTAAACATTACAAGTCTGCTTTCATCTCTCTCTGGAAAGTATTTAGTGTTTTCCAGAAGTGGGTTTGTTGCGGGTGATTTTGTCAGGCGTTGAGGGTGCTTCCGCTAACTCTGGCTACCAGCTTCGTCACGCGCAAGTAACTACAGTCACAAATTGTGCTCCCATTGTTTTACCCATCAAATTTTCATGTTCTTTGGTCACAAAGACAATCGAGGGTGGGCTCAACCATAGAATGTGAAGCAAAAAGCACCTTGATGGTAGTTTGGGCAGCATGACACGCGGAGAGTGCAAAGCCCTGGATCAAGCCATGCTCGTCAGTGTTTTTCAGCACAGGAGACACGACAGTCACACAAGGAGCCAGTTTGCCTTTATGAAGAAGTTTTGGAGCTAAGTTGTGGTATTCACCTCCCACACAGTCGAGGATAAAGTCAAACCTGCATCAGGAGGATTTAGGTGCCATCTCTTTAGGTTCCCAACTACCTTTGGCTCGCTTTTAACTGCTGCAGGAAGTCCGGTGCCGTATAATCCATCAGGGAATCTGCTCCTAGCCTGGACAGCAAATCCACGGCATCCGACCGGCAGGTTGCAGTCACATTTGCATTCCAGCTCTTCAGAAGCTGATAAAAATAAATGGCCCTACGTTAAAGAACCCCTGGAGGCGATAGTTTTTTCACACACACTTTTCTTGCGAGACAGTCTCTCAACTGGGAGTGCTTCTCTACGGGAAATAGTCCCTTTTATACCCAAAACACAGTGGCAATAAATATTCACTCGTAAAGGCTTCCTCGGGTTAAATACCTTCACCGGATTTGGAAGGTAAATATGTAATTCGGGTTCAAATCTGGTGCTACCGATACATTGGGATGTTATCTCGTCTTGCTTTCTGCCGAGCAAGCTGGCCACTGTTAAAGTGCACGTATTTATTCCAACGTATGTACCTCGCAATTTATAGGGACCGCACGTTGTGACATCAAAATGTGCTTCACATGCTATTGTTGCAGTCAAACATTATTTACGTCGCACATTCGTATAAATTGCTAATAAATAGTACGTGGTAAAACCAGATACATGATTGGGAGTGAATTATACTGGAAAACGTAACCTGTATGGCGAATGTTCCGACACCACCCGATCCACCAATCACGAGGCACCTGCAGGCATTGAGAGATTCAGAGGAAGAAGACACTTTACCACTTTTTCCACTTTACCGCTTTTTGTTGGCATTGCTTCGGCTCAAGTTTCCCACAGTCTTGATGGCCGCCCAAGCTGTCAGGGCAACGTAGGGGAATGATGCACTCTCCAAGTGAGGTAACGTCTTTGGTTTGTGTGAGATCTAGAGGATATATATTGTATTACAAGCGGTATGAAACACTCGCGCTGCATTGTGTTACAATGTTTGAAGATACAGCAAGGTACTCCGCGTGTGAACCTTGGTGTCCTGCCATTGTTGCTCCCCAGACCTTAGGAAGAGGTCAGAACCATTTCTATAACGTATGCCACTGGCATTATATGGCACAGGAAGGAGAATGAAAAGAGCTCACCTCGTCACCAATTCTGAAATGCTTGACTCCTTGTCCAACAGAAACGACTTGTCCCGAAAAATCTCGGCCCAAGATAAGAGGAAATCTCGGTGACGTATAAGGAAAGTGTTGGATGCTTCTGAGTACGTCGATTACCTTACGACCATAGCCATCTGAAGAGGAAATTGGTATGTTATGGCAACAGCTATCAACACCCAACAACCCACCCATCATTGCGACGTCCAGCGGATTGACGCTTGTCGCGTAAACCTTGACGAGAACATCGTTTGGTGATCTCAGCTGAGGCAGTGTAGTTTCCTCCAGTACGAGTTCCTGGAGATCTCCAAATTTGTGCGTGCGCCAAGCTTTCATTGTTGCTGGCAGAGCACGGTGAATATTTCTCTTCTGAAATGCTTCACGCCTGACAGATAGAAACAATCTCGAAAGCATGACTGCCGCACTCAAAGTCATCAGGTAAAATCACCGCATCATCCTCCTTGAGCAATATTTACTTCTCGAACGTCCGCGCACATGGATTCAAGGTGGATGTGGATATTTTCAATGGATGGATGGCGGCCTTCCCTTTGTGTCGGGCGGTAGCATGCGCCACCTAGCCTTGGAGGTGTATCTAATCGACCCTACTTGCTCACTCTGTGGTAAAGCACCTGAAGACTTAAATCACATCCTCCAGGAATGCGACAAACTGCAAGGGGTCACACCTTTGACTGATAAGACAAGAAACACAGAAGATATCATGGCGACGCTGTATCGCGAAAACAAAACCGAAAGCGAGAATGCACTCCTAGCGCGAATACAGCGCCATCTAACAAATTGGGAAAAAATGAAGAAATCTGCCATGAAGATCCAAATGAACCAAGAATCACAGAATAACAAACAAATACGACTTCATTGTTAAATGTTATCCTCGCACCTGTGACTTCAAAAGAAGTCTGCCCTGTGACAAAAGGGATTAGGTGTAACTATACTCCATACTCTGGTGTATCGCCAATGCAAGCCGACTAGAGACAACAAAGAACTATGCCACCTAGCGAGAGTAGTACACCCTACACCAAGCCCTACACCCCTACACAGACGAATATTTCATAATCTCCTGTCGGTTCCCCGCGGAACCTATTGTATATATTATTTTCTATATTTGTTTCTCTCGCCTGAGGCACCACTTGTGGAGCCCGCCCTGATGCTAAAGGGTCTAGGCGTACCTGAACCTGAACCTGAACCTCTGGCGGATTGAGGGTGCAACCGTACGGTCACCGGCCGCCATCTTGGGAAGCTCAAAACATTGCCGTCCGCCACTCAGCTGCATTGTGTGCATACGCCTTTGCGTAGCATTTTTGTGGTGTCATGCCCGCCTGCTGTGGTTATGGGTGTGCTGACCGTACTGGCAAGGCACCGGGGACGACATTTCACAAGTAAGTGACTTGGTTTTACAAATAAATGCGATTTATTAGTCCACGAGCGGGGTGACAAAACGTTGCTGTTGATGCATGTGCGCGGCACTTTGTGAATCGTATCTCAAGATCTAAGCGTTAAACTTTAAGCCGTACGTTATCTGGATAGAGTCATTGTGATAGTCTAGCCTTCCTGCAGTTCACGGGTATGGTCTCGGCACGCAGCAGGCGTTGAAGTGCGCTTGTCAGCTGTGGTATCTGCGGCTCAGTTTGTTGGTCACGGTATCGACGATTGCTTGCTTGGATTAGCCTTGTCATCCCTTCCGTAATTGATGGCATAAATTGTTCAATGGAGGTTCCCTCACGGCCACCCAGAACATTTAAACAAGATGTGCGGTAAATGTCAGGCGAAAGGACTGGACGCCGTCGACGACATCACTGGTCTGCAGCAAACATTTGAAAAACAAATGCTTCGACAGACGCTGTTCCCAACAAGTTGGACTTCCCAGAACACCTCCAGAAAGTAATAATGCATGCGACATATGTAGAGGCCGGATTTATATGCACTAAAAGCTGCCTTCAGTGCTGATAACTGCTCCAGTCGAGAATTTTTTGGAAGATTCAAACAGGAGGGACGCAAGATAAGATAAAAATATAAGATAAGATAAAAAAAAATCAACGTCGTTTTATACACTAAGTTTCCAAGCTTTTAAGTACAAATTATTGCCAGCATGCTCTGAATGGACGACTGTCGGAAAAAGCCTAGAAGAGTATAGTGGAAAGAGCGGAACCGGTTCAGCCCGATAGCTGAGGAAGGACGAGCGGACGGCTGCTGCTGGATCTCCTGGCGCTGCCGTCCAATTCCCGATAGGGAGCCTCCATGGGTTGCTGCGGAGAAACTGTGAAGCGCCTATGTCCACTGCAGCGTTTTTGCTGTGTTTGCGTGATGCTTTGGTGACTCCGAAAGAAGGCCATGTGTGACGCATCAAAATAGTGAAGCTTCCTGTAAATTTTGCCGGTATTTGAGTGTGCTGGTCCTCGAGGGAGAAGAAGAAAAAGAAGGTGGAGACACATTGCTTCGCGCCCTGTTGCAAGACTGGCTACCCGGGTAGCTTTCTGTCGAGCTCAACAGCTGTGGGCTTAAGGGTCACCATTGCCAGTACGCTATTCTAAGTTCATCGTGACATCACCAAGTCAAGATCCGCTTGAGAACGTTTTTGGCATTGTGAGGCAACCCTCAGGCTGTCACATCCAACACAACAGTTTTTGGTAACTGTTTCTTGCCTTAGCTTTTATAGTATGGCAAAATCTGCTGCAAATGGAAATGCGGAGCCTGGTGTGTTAGATGCTCTGGTCAGTACAAACGGCATAGAGGAATACAAATGCGCAAAGCAGACTCTGATAGGCAAGTTCATTGGAGATGGTGACCTCAGCAGTGCCGAACTTGTCATTGAAAAGTCAACAGACATGGGTATCATCAAGAAGCGACCAGAGTCTTTTTTATATAGCTAAAGAGGGGGGATTTATGCTTTGGTTCGTGGAAATTTGGAAAACGTGTTTACGAGCTGCTTCAGTACGCAGGAACTTCACCATGAAAGCATTATGGACGTCATTTCACTTCTTCATAGAACTCGACAGAGTGCCATTGGTTGCACTGAACATTGCAAGCAACTGAGTACTCAAGTTATGGCATTTTATGTCACCACTAGGCTTCATTTTTTTGTTAAGCCGCTGAATCGAGCCAAAGAACATGACTGTGCAAAATATCTGAAGCTCAGTCGCTGCACATAACTTGTCATTTTTACCTGCGAGTAATTCATTTTGTTCTTTACATTATGTGCATCCAATGTTTCATTTAATTGCAGTTTCATTGTGTTCTTTTTATATATTCATACTCTGTGGACGTTATAATCTTGTGTCTTATACTTGTCAGCGAACTTTACAGCGTCATAGCCTGCGATCATAACATACCTGAAAGCATAGACCTGTCTTAGTAGATATTATGCAGCAGAAAGACAGGGAAACATAGAGGAAGAGACAACACGATGATTGCAAACTCACAACTGAAGATGAAGATGAAGAACATTCCGTGTTCTTCAGTTGTGAGGTTGCAGTCGTCGTGTTGTGTCTTCCTCTATATGTGCCCCTGTCTTTTTGTTGCATAATATCTACTATGTCATGTTACCAACTACCCGAAATATCAACAGTGAACCTGTCTCCCTCATTGCTGCTTCCTGTTTTATGTGCCGGTAGACTGTGTCGTGCAGTAAGACTTTTTGAATAAATAACAAGGAATAATTTACACACACAAATAACAATCCTAGTGCGATAACCGCCGGCGTCAGTTTCTGCTCGGAGTAACTACGCCAGCGCCCCCCAGCGGCATCCGCCTCAAGAGCGTCGCATTTTCCACTACAGTCTTCTAGGGCACTGTAGCAGAGTTATATTTCGGATTTAACCAATTCAAAGAACGGGCTCTTGCCACCGCCAGCTCTTGCGGTATCGGCAGCGGCGCCGCGCCGATCCCTCTTGCATCGGCGGCGTCGGCGAGACTTATGCACTCGACGTCGGCGCACAGCTCTAGTCGAAAGCACCTGACGCAGCAGTGACACCAGCGACGGCCATCGGAGCCAAGCCAAGGCAAACAAGCCTACCGACCGTGTCGGAGGGACCGGAAGCGCCAACAGCAGCGACATCCCTGAAACCGACCCACCTACAACCGCCTCAACCTTCATATACTCTTTTTTGTTTTTTTCTCCTGTCGTTTGCCTGTGGTGCCCTCACGTCACCTGCCTTGACTCAAAAGGGATTAGGCAAACCTAAACTTTTCTTGATTTTCTTTTTTTTTTCAGAGACTTTTCCTGTCTCTACGCCTGTGAAGCTCTTACACGGGCTCCGCCCTGGTCCAAAAGGGATAAGGCGACCCTAGGCAATTTCTAGTCAATTTGTCTAGATCCTCGCTTGTGGTATCTGCTTTTGGTCGGATACCTGCTCTGTTTTGAAAGGGATTAAGCGAATCTGAACCTCCAACACCTACTATTCTCATGTCCGACACTGGAACAAACAAGACCGAAACTGTAACTAATGTTCTCGCTATTGGGCTTCGGCAGCGACTACTAGACACCGAGCATAGACTTTAAGCATAGAGCAGCCAAAGCGCCACCTGGAAGCCCGGCAAAAAGCGTCGAGAGAAAGTTGACGATAGTGTTTCTTTCTTTATTTTTTTCCAGAGACTTTTCCAGTCTCTACGCCTGTGAAGCTCTTACATGAGCTGCGCCCTGATCCCAAAGGGATAAGGCGACCCTGATCCTGACCTGAACCTAATAATAGATGCAATGTAACCCCGAGACTAGAGAACATGAAGAGACAGACACAACACGTGTTGTGTTCGTTTATTCAACTCGCGCGAGTCGGAGTCGTGACGTATGAGAGTCGTCGTACGTCATCGACTCCAGGGACTCGCATCGAGTCGCTGGGAGACACCAGCAGAAAACTTATCGACTCCCGTGCACTTCTAGGTTGATTCCTCCAATTTTCGAACGGGAGACACTGCCATGGCGTCTCCCTGTTTGTAAACAAATGATGTCTTACTGTTCGACAGCGACACGGTATAGTTGAACTACGTTCGAAGCTATAGAGGCGAAAGCCACGGTACTGAGGGGATTACGATGGTCTCTGAAAGGGACACGGCCTTCGGTCCTCCTTTTCTTTCAATAGGAGGCAGCGAACAAGTGCCCATTCGTGAAACTCAGCTTGCGATTTGTTTCGGTTTCAGTTTGTCTACCAACGTCATGATGACGTTTCTCATGTAGAGGTCTATTTTCACCCAGCAAGCTTGTCTACCAACGTCATGATGACGTTTCTCGTGTCGAGGTCTATTTTCACCCAGCAAGAGTCGACTCTCTCGAGTTGCTCGAGACCAATAAACGAACACAAACACCAAGTCCCAGGACAGTCTCCCAGTCATGGCAGTCGATCATGGACAGTCTCTCTGTGTCTGTCCCTCGGACAGGATCGTTACTGACCAAGAAACGAATATCTGAATTGTTTGGGAGTGACCCCTCAACGTGACCACCATGCGACACCGGCGAAATTCAAGATCTCGAACATGTCCTAAGCTCATGCCCTGCACTATATGTACCACCACTGCAAAAATTGCATCGGCAGGTTCTAGCTTCGTTCCATCACGGGTGAGTGATTTTTCGTTCTTTCGTGCGCCACCTAGTTCTATGGCCAGTCGACCGTTTTCCGTGACACGGGTGGACTTCCTACTTCCTCTTGTGAAGAAAGTAGGGAAAGTTGGTGGTGGAGCATGCGACCTGATTGTGAAATCCGCGTCTGGTGCTGAGAAGTCCCTGGGCTCGCTTACGGTGAAGGGCTATGTGATCGAGTTGGTTCAGTCATCTCGGTGCCTGATGGCATTCCTGATGTGGCGGTGTTGGCCGTTCTTACTGAGTACGGTCCTGTCACCAAAGTAACTCCCGAGACGTTCCCTCAGAAGGAGCTAGAGGGTAATCGGCGCGCTCTTATGGAAATGTGGACCCCAGTTCCGAACTTCTTAAGTGTGCGTGGTAAGCGGTTGACCGTCAACTATGATGGTATCAAACGAGTTTGTATGCGGTGTGGCGCAGAGGGCCACTCCCAAAAAGACTGCGCGGCCCCGGTTTCGTGCTCGCTGTGGTGATTTTGGGCATGGGAGGCGCGCCGCGATACTTCATGTGAGCGCTGTGGTGGGGATCATACTCTATCCGAATGTTTGGCTACGACATGGGCATCCCGTGTTTGTGGTGGCGGTGTGCTACCAACTGCTCCCGTTGGAGCGCCTCCCGTGCAGGCGCTCGCGGACGAAAGTGTCACGGCTGAGGTTCAGCGAGAGCGGCTCACGACGACACTGTTAGTGTGGCGGAAGAGCCTTTCGTTGTGAGTGATGGCAGTCATAATGTTAGTGGAGTTAGTGGTGCCGATGCCGGTGACACCGTTGTATGTGTCTCTGCTGTTAGCGCCGTTACCACTCCTGCTAGTCCAGTTAGTGTTACAGCTGTAGTAGTCAGTGGCGGTGCTCTTGATGCAAGAGACGCTTCTCCAGTTGAGCACGCGAGTGCTGTGAGTTGTTGCAAGGATGACAGTGTTGAGTCCTCAGACTCCGAGCGCTTAGTGATTGATGAGGACCCTAAGATAGTGCACGTGGGTGATAGGCATTTTCCAGCTTCTGTCGCTAAACGCGTGTCCTCCGACGGCTCCCAAGAGCATGATGACTATCAAATGGACGATGAGTCCTAGTGTTAAATTCGCTGCATTTCCTTTCTTTGCAATGTCTCTGTTCAGTCTTGCAACCTTAAACGTCCGGGGGTTTAGCAGGGAGGCCAAGCAGCCGGAGGTTGTCGATTGGGCAAAGTTGGCAGGTGTAGACATTCTCCTTCTTCAAGAGACTGGATGCCTTTCCGGGCGCGCGATCAAGTCCCTTGAGGATTCACATGGGCTCAGAGCTTTCTTCAGTCCTGGCTCGCCACACAGGGCTGGCGTGGGTATTTTAGTGTTCCCGTCATTCCGGGGTACCGTCCGATGGTTCGACACAGACACGGAAGGTAGGGGTGTGCGGTGGAATTAGAGTACGGCAATAGTGCTATTCGCATTGTTAATGTTTACGCCCCTACCCGTCGCAGTGAGCGCTCAGATTTCTTTCGCACAATTGACCCTTTTTTCTATTTTAACATAAACTTACTCTCTGCAGCGACTTCAACTCCACGATAGACCGACAGCACGGCAGACAAGCAAATAGAGAACGTGAGCGCTGAGTAAATTCTGTTGGCTTCATTGATGCTTGGTCACACGTCAACGGGAATACCTATGAATTCACCTGGGTTGATTCCCGGGGCCGCCACAGCCGATTCGACAGATTTTACGTCTCGCCAGGATTGTCGGGTTTCTTCTCTCGCTGTGTGACACGACCTGCCGGGGATCTCACGGATCATGCTGGTGTTCTGTTACCTTGATCTGGCCTGCTAAATTTTCGCTCTGGCTCCAGTTTTTGGCGCCTGAACGTGTCTTTGCTCAATGACCCCGAAATTAAAAATGACGCATAAAATTGGATTGCGGATGTTTGTTCCGCGCAAGAATTTGGGCCTAGTCACTGGAAGGCTCTGAAGCTAGATGCAGCACGCCGTTTTCGGCCCGGGGGCAGACAGCGCGCGCGTGAACACCGGCAGTGTAGAGATGCACTCAGGCAGGTGTTAGCTGTGCTTTGCCACCCTGACTCACGCAGTCCTGAATCTGCGTCCGATATCGAGGACGTGCGGAAAATTATGGTTTTGCGTCTGTCTCCTCAATGACTAGCGGGAGTGCCCTGGCATTGATGGCCTACCAGTTGAGTTCTACAAGCGCTTCTGGAACGTAATCGGTTCTTGCATGACTGGAGTTTTTAAAATCTGCTTAACCCAGGGGTTGCTATGCCCTAGCATGCAGAATGGTGGTGGTGTTCTTCTGCGCAAAGACAAGACTCGAAAACTGGACCCAGATGCTTATCGTCCGATTACTTTACTGACGAGCGATTATAAAATCCTAGCTAAAACTATTCTGTTGCGAGTTTCACCTCTGTTGGAGAAGGTGTTACATCCTTGCCAAGCATGTTCTGTCCCCGGCAGGTCCTCAGACCTTCATAGAATCGCTCTTCGCGATGCCATCCAGTATTTTAACAGTGGCCATGCCCCCGCTGTGCTGGCACCCTTCGACCAATCCAAGGCGTGCCAATCAAACAGGTGTGCGACACGCATACCTGGGGACCTCAACGACAAGGACTTCAACACCGTGGACTCCTTACGGCTCACCACGCAGCTGCCACCACCACCTCCTCCTCCTATCCCAGAGTTTGAGGGCTTTGACCCTCCAAGCAATGACTGGCTGGCGGGATTGTCAGGTATGGGGCCTCGGGAAACTCCACCGGTGATCATGGAGTTATCCGGAACCACTGGGGCCCCGAAGGAACGCTACGAGAAGGCCCTGGCGGACATCCCACAAGTGAAGCTCCCGCTCTTCACCGTGCCGAAACTCAAGCCAGAGACGCAGGCCCAGGCCGGGGGGCCGCCAGGAGGTGAG
Organism: Ornithodoros turicata; assembly: GCF_037126465.1. Lineage (NCBI taxonomy): Eukaryota > Metazoa > Arthropoda > Arachnida > Ixodida > Argasidae > Ornithodoros > Ornithodoros turicata. The sequence continues at coordinate 528,281 of NC_088203.1, read as the reverse complement.
GCTCAACGGAAGGCGACCAACATTCTGGGGCGGGGGGGGGGGGGTGACTGGCGCGGTCGACAGGATTCATCATCCCGTGACTGATCGCATTGGACCTTGATGACTGACACTTTTACTGGTCGCTACGGATACCCACAGCTGCTCCACACTAATCGTTTGAAGATGCACGCAGGTTCGGTGGGTTTGCCTTCGGCTTTCTCCGTGAAATCATGGCGGTTACGACTAGGGCGATGACTAGTCAGGAACAGGCACTTCTGGAGGAATAGGACGGGGATAGCCATAGCGTAGAGGATGATTCGGCCAATCGAATTCGGGAAAAATAATTGGAAATTCAGGCTCTCCAACTGCAAATGGAACTCAAGGGCAGAGAAACTGAACTTGAGAAATTGAAGTTGGAGACACGGTCGTTGGGTGAGTCTGGAGCTCGGAGCTGGTGCGAGCGGACGTTCTGCAATTATAAAACGTTATTGTTATTGCAGACTGGGTCCTTGAATCTTGACTAGTCTCCACCACCAGGACCAAGTACTCTGCGATGCCCAGGCAGCGGTAGTGTCTGCAGTGGAGCCCATGGTCGCCCTTGTCGAAAAGTGTGTGGTGGCAGACCCGGAGCATCTACGACCCCCTGGGAAAAGGCCTAGGAGATAGCTGGGCAGAGCGGCGGGTCGTCGCTGGCAATTAGACCGCTGCCCTCTCCCACCTTGGCAGGCTCTTCGTCTTCGTCTGGTCGGAACGCCGGGAGAGCGTCCTGACCACGGCCGTAGTCTACGGGAGGCTCAAAAATTACTGCTGGGGGTCACGGTGTTTGGCGTCCCACAAACAGACAACAGTTGTCCGTGAAGCTCTGCTGCATTATTAGCCGGTCACAAGTGTGGTCTTTGCAAGGCATATATTAACTCATTGTGTACAAGCCGTGTACATTGTGTACAACTATTCTTTCAATAGAATAGAATATATCAAAAGTTCCATGGATGACGTATAGTACGCATTTCATTCATTCCATTTCGTTTTTCCGTCCGTGTTTCGTTTCGGGGCGTCATGTGCTTAGGGATCACCATGGAAAGCAAGACCAAAGAAGTTGTATGGTACGGGCAAATCTCAGACTGTGCCTTCCAGGACCAAAACGTAGACGCCTGCCCTGGTCCTGACCTAAATGGCAGCTGTCCTGGGCTCCATGTTGGGCAAGGAGCCTCACTTGGGGGAAGAATGGGCCACCCACATGTTCGGCTCCGGGTTCTTGACTCGGCTTAAGACCAGCGTAAGATACAAGAACCGGCGCCGCAACGGAACCGACTGCTGGGCTCCAGTGCTTGCCCCCGCCCAGACTGACCAGCCCTTTCCCTGCAGATCCTTTCCTGGTGGGCCGCAGGGAAGGATACACACTATTTCCTCATCGCCTGTCGGGAAACTAGCTGTTTGCCACCGAGCTTTGTCTCGACTCGCAAAGCACCCTTGGATCCTGCAGACGATTTCAGGTTCCAGCGCAGGCCACTATAAAGGCTTTGAACGAGTTGTTATGCAAAGAGGCCGTATCCGCCATTCGCGACGCTCACTTTCTGTCTCCTTTCCTGGTTGTCCTAAGGAAGGACTCCTGTTGGAGGCCTATCCAAAACTTGAAGCAGTTGATCCTCCACAAGCATTTCAAGATGGAAGGTTTCGGACTCTGTGAAAGGACTGCTCCTATCATCGCTATAACTGCGGGGGAGGGTGGTGCATATAAACTTTTCCAATTGCGATGTTTGATGTTTTCAATGGATTGCTGTTGACGTTTGCAATTGATGGTTGTGTACTCCAGTGAAAGAGGCTTTTTCCTGCAAGTAGAAAGAGAGACTCACCTTTGAGATAGAATAACATCCTTTAATATCCTTTTCACTGGCGTTAATATAACGTAGCTCGCAGCTGTACACCTCGCTTTCCGTAGCAACAATACACTGACTACAACAAATTCTACAAAACCTCCCTGACTATCATCGTATCTGCTATAATTGTGGGGGAGGGTGGTGCATATAAACTTGCACACAGGATTTCCACTAAAATATCACACCAAATCACTCGCACCATATTTACACTCTCCGAAACATTTTCCCCCTACACAGTGAAAAAAGTACTGGTTTTTGTTAGCCACCCTGTACTTTATATTGCCTATCTATGTTATTTGCGCCTTTGATTTCATTCATAAGGCGAGTCTATTTTTCAAGGAGGGAAACACTGGTGGAGTGGCATTCTAAAGATTTCAGGTCGGAACTAGTTGCGGGGAAACACATTGACAGCACCGGGACAGAATACATCGAGCCAAGTGCTAGAACTGCTTCGTATATAAAAATACAAAGAGGATCGTGAAAAAATATGCGTCGTCATCGGCGGGAAAACAAATTGTTTTTTTGTTCACCACGGGCCACGTGGTTCGTTTAGTTTTAGCGTGGAATTGGTCCGTTTACAGACTACAATAAAGTAGGAAAGCACCTTGTGTATCACAGCGAATCCACGTCAAATTTACCTTCAAAGTCTATTTATTATTAGTGGTGCTCTTCAGCAAAAGAAAGCCGCGATTACGGATCAAAGCCAAGATACAACGAAAGAGTTTTTTGAGCGCTGTCTGCAAAAATAATCTCAATGGTCCGCGTAGCAATGACTTTGAGGAGGGCGAGGTAGCAACCTTCACAAGTTGCTAGAAAAAACAAAGCGTCGTCTGGCAAACAAGTTCACTCTGTGGCTTTCAGAACATGTATATATTTTTGTCACGGATGGCTTTCAGAGTTGAGTCCCAACGAAACTGCTGCCGTTTCTCTCACACATAACTACGTTTTCACGGCGGTTATAGTATATGTTAGGCCTAGATATTTGGAAACTGTCCATTGCGAATAGTTTCAATCCCACCAAGACTGTCTGAGAATCCGAGTCATCGTTTACTGCCACAGAGTGGTCTGTACTTCGAAAGGAACTTTCTACTGACCAGCGAAAAATAGTTTGTCATAATAAATAGTTGTAAATATAAGTGTGAGCTCTGTGACTTGGAAGCCCGAGTTTGGCGCGCCTTGCTGACGGCTTCCTTCTTGTGCTCCTCAACAATGGATTGTCCTCCGATATTTCCTTTCTGTAATTTGGACATGGAAGCCGTCTGAGCAGGACCCGCTACAACAACAGTGGGGGAACACAAACACTCATTAACATCAATAGAGGGTTTACAGACATCAACTTTTTTCCTTTGACGCCTTTCCATAAGCACTTTTGGGGACAGGATGCCTACTTTGAATAGGATGGCCATTATCCAAACAAACTCTGCTTCGAAATGTCCACTCCAAGAAAATACCTTCTAGCTCTGCAATGAAATATGCAATGTCTGATGCAAAGCAGAGCCTGTCTATAGTCTGCCGAAGCTCAGTTCGTCGGTTATTCGTGAGGGTCAATCACTTTCTTACAGGGAGAATACAAGGAGATTCAACTGACAGAGAATATTAAGGCTGGCCCTCAATGTATCCGGTGAGCCGGGATTCGGTAAACTAGGTTCATGATGGGTACACAACCATAGGCGATCTAATAACCTACTGTGAAAAAATGGCTGAATGACATTGTCCAAATGATCACACCGGCAATAGAATGTGCTTTAGATGACACCTCTCTATCTTGATATTATGAGCGCAACGGCCCTACCACCAACTGAGTCTTGACACGACAGAGAGAGGTCATCAACACATTCTGGTCACAAACAAGTCTTAACTGACGTTCCTTACTAGAACTAAGTTCCCGCAAAAAACAGCACGAAAATGGAATGAGCAGGTGCTTTTGTTGCGAACATAGTTGGATAGTTGATAAGAACAAAATGTATACGTTACAAAAGACATTCTACGTGCTACAGGTAATCGTACAACAGAGCTACTGTTGAAATTTAACATTGTAAGTACTACTTTAATTTATACTACATAAGGTATAAAAAGACGGCAATAAATGCCGCCAACCTTAGTGGGTCTACATTTGAATTCGTGTATGCCTATATTCTAGTATGCATTTTGAACATTGGCATGTTTCCAGGTTTTGCACAACATATGCTATACAAAATTGCTTTAAAGGGATACTCCGGAACGATCGGTGAAACACATCCTAGTTGGTGCATAACATCAACTTTCTTTCTCATGTGACGAATTATGCCTCAAATAAGCGAACAATGAAACCGAAACAAGAATGTGGAGAGGAGTCTCAAAAACTTTCCCTTCCGAATGTCAACGCGTTACGTCACCCTGCATGGAGTAGACCGTAGTCTACCACGCCGGTCATAGCCGCTGCGTTACATTCCCGGAACAAAACAATGGAAGAAGATGGAAAGAAACATCAGCAATGGGTATGACGTCGTCCGAGCAGAGAAAGGATTTCCATCGACGTTCGGTGGGAGCCAGAGCTTTGCAAATTTCCAAAGTCGTTTTCAAGCGAGATATTTCACAACTGTGTTCAGTTGGTGGAAATAATTGTGCTTGAAATCCATTTGGTTCCGAAGTCTCCCTGAGGTATATACCTTTCGCGTATCTCGCGGAAGCAGCTACCAGACATAACTACTCAAAGTTACGTTTATATTATTTATACACCTTTTCTACCAGTATGGATTTTATGCGTGTACTTTTATGGCACTTTTGCGAACTTCGTAATGTGTATCCTTTTTGGTGTCCCAGATTGCCTTCCCCCCATATGTGTACTATTCAGGTTCTTCAGCCGGTGCTACTCTGTATCAGATGCTGCTGTCACCTAAACTTTTAGGGGACTCGTCAAGCTGTTTTCGTCGACCCCACCCATCGCTGAATGAGAAATAAACAAGTGAATTGAATTAAGCAGGGGGATGTGACATTCGTGCAATAATATCCCTAAGTCATGTGTGTATCAGCCAAGTTGTATCAACATCCGGGAACACAAAGGAAGGCACATACGCTGCTGCACAACTGAATATTATGGAAAGAAAAGGGTCTCGTTAGGAGAGATTGTCTCGCTCTCGGTAGCAGACGATCCTCGAAAGTGCTCCGCTGACCTGACAAGCGAGATCACCACAGCACTAATTTTTGCGACGAAAGAGATTTAGGCTGTATGCGTTAAAGGGCCACCACAGCCTGAGCTCAAAGGGGCGGTCGGCATCCCTGGTTGTATAAAGAGGTTAAAAAAACATCTTGGCCTGCACTTTTATCAATATGACTTTAGATGACGCGGATTAGAGCAACGCGCCACAAAGAATGTCAGTATAGTTGCTGGAAGGACCTTCTTGGTGTCACCTACGGAATGCATTTGAAATAAATCAATGGGAATGCGTGTAGTATACAACGGGTAAGGAGTCTACATCTATGCCACTCAACCGCAACAACTGAACAAGATGTCACGTATGATACACATTAAGAAACGGAGCAGTCCTTCTCCTCTACATAATGGAAAACTAGGATGGATGCTGTCCTTGAGTGCTTGGATGACGGCGTGGACTAGGAGAGCAGAATTTGCAAACAGGAGAAGGTGGTTGTCAGGCGTGCTCATTGGGCGGCTATGATGGCGATGCTTAGGAGGATGACGGCTGGGAAAGCACCACCGGTTGCTGGTGAGGTGCCACCACATACGTTGTAGTTCTCCTGCGTCAAGTACTTTTCAAAACATGCCTCCGTAGAAGTAAAAGGAGTACCCTTGGGTGTTGAGCGTAACATTTGTCTGGTCGCCGTCTATAGCGTAGTGGATGTTGGCAGGGTGCTGGATCGTCCACTGGAAGAAACATTCATGACGTCCACGATGTTTGAAAACGCGTTTAATACCTTCAATAGGAGCCTGTAGAGGTGTAGGGGGCGGATTGCAGAAGACGGGTGAACAGGGCATGGCAGAGATGACAAAGATGACGTTAGTGTAACCCACTTGTGCCACGCCATATTCCCTGCAATGAGTGGACCCATCTGAACGCAACTGTCAGACGGGTACGTCTCCCGTACCTAGAGCAATTTCCGCATTCAATGTTGCCTATCAAGTAGTCGATTCTGTTCTTGAAGTAATATAGTGCTTGTCGCGTGGTGCACACGCGGTATTCCTCCGGTTCGTATGCCGTATCCCCAGCCACAAAGCTTGCCAGCCAACTTTGGAAGCGATATTTAACGATGACCACTAGACGAGTTAGGATGGAAAATATACTTACGAATATACCCAGAACTTGATGAGTTTCCTGGAAATATTTCAGTCTCTGAGCTTTCTCGCTCCATAGCTCCATAGCAACTCACCAGGACGTCAAGTCCAAGATCCAAGTGACGGCGCTTAACAGGTTTCCCATCTGTTGATCGTTGTTTGGTTACACTTTATATGACCAATTAGGAATGAATACCTGTGTGGATGGTGAACCTGCTGTGTACTTGCGCTCCCTCGGGCATCGGGACTCTGTCTGGAGCTCTTCAAACCTGCAAGAAAACAAACCGTGATCCTGCCATCAAGGAACCTAGGCGTACCACTGCTTTATACGGGTTTATATCACAACACACATCTTAAAACGAGGCTCAGCAATCATTGTTATTCCATGAAGCATCTCTTGCAACTATTCAGTCAACGTCGTGTGGAGGTGATTCCGCAACTGTGCTGGAGCGTAACTTTGACCTATTCAGGTTCATCACAGAAAACGCAGACGTATGTTGACACAGTTGTCTCGAAATGTGTTGTACCGACCATGGAGATATTTGTACGCGACACCATACATGTTTTGAGATACTTCCGTCCATGTAAGAATAAAACGAAGCTGCACCAACTTAAGCCAAGTTGTTCTTATCGGTGCGTGGCACAGCAGGTCAATCGGTTCCATTTGTTTGTCGTCAGGAGCGTTGTCAACAACTGCGGAATACGGCGAGCTCCGTTTCAAGTCTCCGGCACTCGAAGAATCTGTACTGGAATTTACCCGGGAGATCACCAAGCCGAACCACTCCGTTTCTGGTGGCATTGGAGGCACCAATATTCCAAATCGGGGCTTTGCTCAGAAATTTTGGTAGGGATATCGATAAAGCAAAAATCAGACACAAGGACAGATTTACAGAGCCATCAGCGAAGACGACGAAAGCAACACAGACAACGGCGAAGTTCGCTATTGTCATGTGACAGCCGACCCTCTTTGTCAGAGAGTCATCGGCTGGTCAGTGGGAACAGTGGGTCTAATGCGTTAGAATTAGAAGCCCCATTATTTCGGTGTCGTAGCGGCGTGAGTCAGGTGTTCGTGTACAGCGAATCACGGCGTCAGACTCTCTGTGAGTTTCAAGAGCGGCTGAGCTTAAACTGGAACGTGGGTCCCAGACTTTCTACTAGTGGTTCTACTTCAACTGCAAAGGAGCGGAAGTAACGGAACGCTGGAGCTAGACTGAGACTGAACAGGAGAGGCAACTTCGGTTAGCAGCGGAAGCTCAAGTAAAGCGTAAGAAGCGTGCTGCTGAAGAAGCAGCAACGTTTAGCAGCAAGAGCTGAAACTACCCGTCGAAAGCGTGACCAGAAGTGCAAGTTGACGGCTTCTGGTCCTCTAATATCAACGATGTACTTTAGGAAAGAACAAAGAAGTAAGTAGATCACTGTAAAGAAATGTGTCTGTCCTAATTATATCTAGGTAATGTTTACATCGTATTCTGTGTGCACGAAAGAGCAAATAATACAAGTAAGTCATACAAACATAGAATTACACTCAACTGTCACGGTAGGTAAATTGTCGAAAAAGAAGCCGTTATGCGATCGAACAAGCAGACTAATAGTTAATCAAAGAAGCATAACAATACATAACAAAGTATATAAGAAGCAGAAAAGAAGCAAGACAAAGGTCTAATGCTAACGCAATGTCATCGCATTTATTACATTCAAATTTTTCTGACAAACCGCACGAGTACAGAGCCCAACTCCAGAGCTGTTCATGTAGGGGCCACGCGGGCCGCCACTTTAACTTCGGCCCATGTATAGCGAAGGACAGACAAGTAGCGGCAACGGTATACACAGCACATAAGGGTTACTGAAGATAAGATAAACAGAGGGGAGGCGTCACTTATTTCGTGCTAATCAAGTTATTGTAACCGTGTGCAAAGATACAGATTTAGCAACATGTACCAAAATCACAGGTGGGATAGGGAAGGCACCATCGGAAGACGACAACAAGTGGAAAGTCAAGTATCCAAATCACCCTGTCGGAAATAGGACACAGTCAGGCGCTCAAAACACAAGTAGCAGGAAATATATCCTCTTGAACCTTTCGAGTTTCACCTCCGGGGAGTGGCACAACTAGTTAGTGATGCCATTGTGCACAAACACTCGATTTGTGGGAACAACAGAAGAGGGAAGCGCGGGCCGACGATGCCGAGGTGGACCGTGGTGAGGCGGGCATCAGGGGCGGCGAACTTGCCGAGAGGGCTGAAGGGGCGCCGGTGGACCTTGGAACGCTGGCAAGCGAGGCAACTTCGTACCCGGATGTCGCGGTTCATGGAAGGCCATACGAAGCGATGAGACTGTGGAGCGAAGTAAACAAGGTGTTCACACCACAATTTACGGGAAAGAACTGAGGGTTTATTGCAGTGGCGGTTGCCACCAAAAACGAAAGTGGAAAAACGTGCAGCGTGCAGGCCGCGGCTTAACGATGGCGATGCGGGCTGCTACAAGACGTTGGGTAGCCTTGATGAGCCAGATCATGCAGGGAAGAAAAGACTGCACGCCAGGGGAACGAGGGGGCGTGGCGACCAGAGGACACGTCACAAAAACGCTTCAGCTTGCAGCCAGGAAGAGGAACGTCTTGGAGGTGAAGGGAGGAGGACTCACGCTCTCGAAAAGTGCCTGTGTTGAAGCCAGAGCCTCAGGCGCAGATAATGACGAAGGACGGCTCAAGGCGTCGGCCGAGCAGTTTTGCGAGCCCTTGACGAACTGTATGTCGGCGCCGAATTGAGCCAGGAAAGCAAGATGCCTATTCTCGCGTGGGGAATACTTGCTGCTGGCGGATCCAAAGGTGTAGGCCAACGGCTTATGACCCGTCAAGAAAATGCCGGACAACAAGAAAGGTACCGAGAAGCTCGCGGCCGAAGGTGCTGTATCGAGAAGGCTACTGGAGCACAGCACCAACAGCCAAGTTGGACCATAAGGCCATATATAGGACTGTTGCGCTCAAGTTTGCCCGGCGACGCGAGCGCCAATCGGGACACAAGCGGGCCAAGCATGTATCGTGGTTAAATATGCCGCCTTTCAGATTGCCAACGCACGGCAAACCACAACACAGTACTGTTGCGTCGTTGGCTACCATAACACATTTCAAAAAATCAAGTTTTTATCGCTTGCTTGGAAAACCTTGGGAGACAGAAAGGCGGAAAGCGTTAATTGCTTCTGTATACATTGGCGTCTGTAGAAAGACCGCAAAGTTTCCGCCTGGAGACAATATAGAGTTATATCGAAACAACCTGCGGTACAAATTTACTTGGATATATCACACATTCTGCCAAATAATCATTACTTTCTAACATAACGTATGCAGATTAGAGGGAAATATGAAAGGCTTACAGTGGGCATCGACTCACACCGGTTCTTCTTAATGCTATGTTCGAGGCATAGGAGAAGTTACCCGTCAAAAAGAACTCGTTATAAGTTAAGTTACCGTGTGAAAAATGTAACTAAGTTAATAACCAAGTTCTTCAGTCTGAAATGTAACTCGCAGTTACTGAGTTACTTAAAAAAAGAACGAGTTACTTCCAAGTTACTTCGGCCACAAAATAGCATTACGCAGGTGCTGCGCGCGTGAGCATTTGGGTTAGACATTGAGCTGCCTGCGGAGGAGTGCAACACGCTTAGATCGTTTTCGTTTATGTCCAACAATGGACCTCTCCCTGTTTGTAAACAAATGACGTCATAGTGTTCGACAGCGCCAAAATTTGGTAGAATTGAACTAGGCTCGAAGCTAGAGGTGAACAAGGTCGCGCCCGAAAGCCACGGTCTTGAGGGGATTACGACCCTCATGCAGTCCTACTTTTCTTTCAATAGGAGGCAGCGAACACAGCCCTCTCCTTCCGATTTGTTTCGGTTTCAGTCTGTCTACCAATGTCATGATGACGTTTCTCTGGTAGAGGTCTATTGGAACGCTTTGGATCTTCAGCTTCATTTCAATGGCAGCGGTTCTTACTTCCTGAATAAAACACTGTCATTGATTGAATATCACGTTTTATGGCAAAAAAATGCCATGAAGGAACTGGAGAGAAAGCAAGAAAATATGTGGACGCGAGTGAAAAGCGAGTTAAAAGCAGTGATGGCCAGTAGTTAACTGCTTAAAAAGTAGTTATCAACTACTTGCAGAAATGTAGTGCAACTACTAGTTAAACTACTAGTTCGAGTAGTTAACTACACTAGTTAGGTTACTGCAGGCGCCAGCTACTTCCGATGTTGCCGCAAGCTTTACGGCACGATTGTATTTCCGAGTTTTACGTTGAGCTACTTGTCTGATGAGAACGGAGGTGCAGAGCAATTGTGCCGTGCATGTATACTAAATCTTCATTTGGATCACTGCTCGTGATTCATATTTAGGTGTCCAAGAACACTATAGAATGGGATTGGTGTTGACGGACAACGTCAAGTAGTTATAGATGTAGTTAAAATACATTGCAGTAGTTAAAGAAGTAGTTTTAGCTACCTCCCCTGAAAAGTAGTTGAAACACTAGTTTCCATCGCGATGTAGTTAGTAGTATAGTTAAACTACTGTAGAAGTAGTTAGTGGCCATCACTGGTTAAAAGTAGCTTGGAACTTAAGCAAGTTTGGCAAAGTTACCTGAAAAAGGAACGAGTTCCTCTGAAAGTTACCACGGCGCAAAAGTACCGAGTTAAGTTACAAGCTCGAACTCTGCTCTCACGGCCACTCACGGAGTGACGTCATGTCATCTTTAAAATTGATGAATATCTAATTAATTAGCCGAGTAGATTGCCAGCCGATGGCGAACACATTTGTCTCTCGGTGCCAGAACAATCCCAAGTACTTACTTGTAATAGACAGATTTCTTGAGCATGTCGTCCATGAGTTCGGGATCGACGCTTCCCAGGAATTTTCCTACCTGAAAGGTTTCTTTGTGATACAAACGAAATCTTTGAATAGGAACTTACGTTCTCCGAATGATCGTCGCTGCTTGAAGTTAGAATGAATCCACCATCATCAAGGAGGTAGCAGACAACGTACTCCTGCATTTTACGCAAGCAGTTACATTAGCCAACATGAATTTCCATGACGGAAGGGACACTTGTGGCGCAGTCTAGTGACATTGCCACCAAGTACATTTAGAGGCAAGGGGGTTTCATGTATTGTTATCAAGTAGGCAGTATAAAGATGCTGCGGGGATAAAGCCACCCTACATGTGCTTTAAAGAAATAAAGGGGAACTCGTGTTGCAGGGTTTGGTATACAGTCGCAGTTATTGCGGAGAAGAATATGAGTTTGCCTTTAGCTGGGTTATCAACCCGGCGTTTCTTTATGCTAGCTTACATTGCCGTTGTCTATCTGGAGAGAATCTCGAGCGCCCCAATTTCTCAACAATAGCATTCTACAAATGAAATGAAAACATTTATTCGATTGAGAATAAACCAGAAAACAAGCAATGAGGGTACGCTTCGAAATCCGCGCGGCTAAAATGCGCGCTTCTGGGTTTCATCTCTGTCGACGTCGCCCATTCGTGGAGCCATAACTTTATTTTTAATATGAAGAATGAGGAGCTTCTTCGCCAGGAAGACGCAGGAAAGAAAGCGCAGTGAATCGAAAATGCTTAACCGCCATTATTGAATTAAAATATTGGACAACCGCGAGTGACATAATATTCCCGAGAAAGTAACGTTTTCCTCGTGGAGGTTTTTTCAACTGCAAATGCATTAACCGCGGGTGCGCGCATATATTCAATATCCGCATGGATGCACCTAATCTCAACAAGCACAGCAACATACTCATTCCTTTTTAATTCAGCTATAGGACGCTACTGATGATAAATTAAGATTCTCTTCAGATAGCGGCATTGCGGTGGACACCATCATATAGATTGCATAATTGCCGTTTTGATAACGCAACGCTCACCCCACCAGTTCTGACAGACCAAACATACTTTTACTTTATTTCTACTGAGTATCGCTAAGAATCTACAAAGCTACGCCGAATCCAGTGAAAGAGACCGTATATTGCGCCATATCAGACTAGTGTCAGTAGCTAACAGTAATATACCTTACGAACACAAGAATCATCATGTAAGCCAAACCAAAGCTGCGGCCCCATGACGACCACATAGGGCATTGTGTTGGCACTCGGGGTTCCGGGCTGCGTCAAAGGGAGAAACATAGACGTTTCACGCAATCACTCACACATGCATACATCCCCCATTTTGTCACCTGAGCCTACGAGACGGTCACAGGAGTTTGAGTTGTCATCAGGGAAAGCTAGTTTTGCTTTTTCTCCTATTGAAGACTGGAGAATGGGACAACCCCAATTACAGGAGTATGTATTGTCGTCGCCATATCAGACTAGTGTCAGTAGCTAACAGTAATATACCTTACGAACACAAGAATCATCATGTAAGCCAAACCAAAGCTGCGGCCCCATGACGACCACATAGGGCATTGTGTTGGCACTCGGGGTTCCGGGCTGCGTCAAAGGGAGAAACATAGACGTTTCACGCAATCACTCACACATGCATACATCCCCCATTTTGTCACCTGAGCCTACGAGACGGTCACAGGAGTTTGAGTTGTCATCAGGGAAAGCTAGTTTTGCTTTTTCTCCTATTGAAGACTGGAGAATGGGACAACCCCAATTACAGGAGTATGTATTGTCGTCGCCATATCAGACTAGTGTCAGTAGCTAACAGTAATATACCTTACGAACACAAGAATCATCATGTAAGCCAAACCAAAGCTGCGGCCCCATGACGACCACATAGGGCATTGTGTTGGCACTCGGGGTTCCGGGCTGCGTCAAAGGGAGAAACATAGACGTTTCACGCAATCACTCACACATGCATACATCCCCCATTTTGTCACCTGAGCCTACGAGACGGTCACAGGAGTTTGAGTTGTCATCAGGGAAAGCTAGTTTTGCTTTTTCTCCTATTGAAGACTGGAGAATGGGACAACCCCAATTACAGGAGTATGTATTGTCGTCGCCATATCAGACTAGTGTCAGTAGATAACAGTAATGTACCTTACGAACACAAGAATCATCATGTAAGCCAAACCAAAGCTGCGGCCCCATGACGACCACATAGGGCATTGTGTTGGCACTCGGAGTTCCGGGCTGCGTCAAAGGGAGAAACATAGACGTTTCACGCAATCACTCACACATGCATACATCCCCCATTTTGTCACCTGAGCCTACGAGACGGTCACAGGAGTTTGAGTTGTCATCAGGGAAAGCTAGTTTTGCTTTTTCTCCTATTGAAGACTGGAGAATGGGACAACCCCAATTACAGGAGTATGTATTGTCGTCGCCATATCAGACTAGTGTCAGTAGATAACAGTAATGTACCTTACGAACACAAGAATCATCATGTAAGCCAAACCAAAGCTGCGGCCCCATGACGACCACATAGGGCATTGTGTTGGCACTCGGAGTTCCGGGCTGCGTCAAAGGGAGAAACATAGACGTTTCACGCAATCACTCACACATGCATACATCCCCCATTTTGTCACCTGAGCCTACGAGACGGTCACAGGAGTTTGAGTTGTCATCAGGGAAAGCTAGTTTTGCTTTTTCTCCTATTGAAGACTGGAGAATGGGACAACCCCAATTACAGGAGTATGTATTGTCGTCGCCATATCAGACTAGTGTCAGTAGCTAACAGTAATGTACCTTACGAACACAAGAATCATCATGTAAGCCAAACCAAAGCTGCGGCCCCATGACGACCACATAGGGCATTGTGTTGGCACTCGGAGTTCCGGGCTGCGTCAAAGGGAGAAACATAGACGTTTCACGCAATCACTCACACATGCATACATCCCCCATTTTGTCACCTGAGCCTACGAGACGGTCACAGGAGTTTGAGTTGTCATCACGGAAAGCTAGTTTTGCTTTTTCTCCTATTGAAGACTGGAGAATGGGACAACCCCAATTACAGGAGTATGTATTGTCGTCGCCATATCAGACTAGTGTCAGTAGCTAACAGTAATGTACCTTACGAACACAAGAATCATCATGTAAGCCAAACCAAAGCTGCGGCCCCATGACGACCACATAGGGCATTGTGTTGGCACTCGGAGTTCCGGGCTGCGTCAAAGGGAGAAACATAGACGTTTCACGCAATCACTCACACATGCATACATCCCCCATTTTGTCACCTGAGCCTACGGGACGGTCACAGGAGTTTGAGTTGTCATCAGGGAAAGCTAGTTTTGCTTTTTCTCCTATTGAAGACTGGAGAATGGGACAACCCCAATTACAGGAGTATGTATTGTCGTCGCCATATCAGACTAGTGTCAGTAGCTAACAGTAATGTACCTTACGAACACAAGAATCATCATGTAAGCCAAACCAAAGCTGCGGCCCCATGACGACCACATAGGGCATTGTGTTGGCACTCGGGGTTCCGGGCTGCGTCAAAGGGAGAAACATAGACGTTTCACGCAATCACTCACACATGCATACATCCCCCATTTTGTCACCTGAGCCTACGGGACGGTCACAGGAGTTTGAGTTGTCATCAGGGAAAGCTAGTTTTGCTTTTTCTCCTATTGAAGACTGGAGAATGGGACAACCCCAATTACAGGAGTATGTATTGTCGTCGCCATATCAGACTAGTGTCAGTAGCTAACAGTAATGTACCTTACGAACACAAGAATCATCATGTAAGCCAAACCAAAGCTGCGGCCCCATGACGACCACATAGGGCATTGTGTTGGCACTCGGGGTTCCGGGCTGCGTCAAAGGGAGAAACATAGACGTTTCACGCAATCACTCACACATGCATACATCCCCCATTTTGTCACCTGAGCCTACGAGACGGTCACAGGAGTTTGAGTTGTCATCAGGGAAAGCTAGTTTTGCTTTTTCTCCTATTGAAGACTGGAGAATGGGACAACCCCAATTACAGGAGTATGTATTGTCGTCGCCATATCAGACTAGTGTCAGTAGCTAACAGTAATGTACCTTACGAACACAAGAATCATCATGTAAGCCAAACCAAAGCTGCGGCCCCATGACGACCACATAGGGCATTGTGTTGGCACTCGGGGTTCCGGGCTGCGTCAAAGGGAGAAACATAGACGTTTCACGCAATCACTCACACATGCATACATCCCCCATTTTGTCACCTGAGCCTACGAGACGGTCACAGGAGTTTGAGTTGTCATCAGGGAAAGCTAGTTTTGCTTTTTCTCCTATTGAAGACTGGAGAATGGGACAACCCCAATTACGGCTAGTTCCATCTCAAATCGAACAATCCGGTACACTTGATGTCTCCAATGAACGGGAAAAAAATATATGCTGAAGCCATCGGTGAGTTAGGAGAAATAAACGCTTTCCAAATTCTCTGCGCTGCGCGGTTCGGGAACTAGGAGAGGAGGAAAAAACTGCCTCTCATAAGGCGACGTCGTCGCGAGCGGGTTTGAGCGTTCGCTACAAGGCCATTTCTTCTCGCATTATAGTAATTTCTTGTTCTCGCTTTAGACCACTTAGGGCACAATAGGATCCTTCGTTGGCAGTGCTGTACCGGTTTTTGTTTGTCTGCAAAAAAATATCAAAGTTGACTCAAAGTGCCGAAAAACACCATATTCACTGCAGCGTTGCGGACGATGTACAAAACGGATAAGACTGAGCTTTATGCCGTTTAATTTGTCATTCATAGGGCTATCGAATGATGTATAATTTGTTGCTCTACTCTGTAAGAAACGTAAGCGATACCTCTTTTAATAGCACCATACCACCGAAAAATGACGAATTTCGGAAGCCTTTATCTAAAAAACCCCACCAAAAACTTACCTCGAAAATTTTATATGTTGTAGGTAGTTCCTTAGACTATGCACAGAAGCAAAATCAAAATTCGGACTTGATCGGTAGGCGCACTGTGAATTTTTTGCCAGCCCTATACGCGGAGCGCATTCAAGCGGAGGCACCGTGTCCCGCGTGTTGCAAAATCGAATTTTCCAAAGGGACTTTCAACTTCTGTCTTCATATAAAAAGTAATTGCTGTCATTTGAAACCGTTCTGAGGTTTCAAGGTTTCCTTTTCAAGGCTCTGAGCGTTTGCGTTCATAACAATGGTGTAATCGCTGAATCTAGATTGTGGAGCAACCAGATGTGCTCGCATTTTTTGCGGGATGTCACATGTATTGCAAGTGCTGGGATCAAGGAAAGAACATAATGATTTTACATCTTTGTAAGAGGCATATCTGTTCAGGGTTATTCTAAACAAGCATATTTACTGTACGCATTATGGTAGGAGGGACGCAGTGACTTCCAGTATTCTTTGAAACATTTCCTTTCCTACGGCCTCATGACCTCGGAGGGGGGAAATTACACTGAGGAAAATGTTGTAGTGTCATACGCACACACTCAAGGCTAATTCATGGTGCCTTTTGTGAACCTTGCCGAAACAGCCCGACCGGCGCCGCTGTCCAATATGTCATTCGGTTCGACATGCTGCGACCATGGGAAGGTCCTGATCGCATTTACTCCCTGAAGACACCTTGCGCAAAGTTTCGCCTACACACAGAAGACGCTTCACTCACTTCTCGACTACAGAAGTGCATGGAGTGCCCTTATACAGAGTGTGCGACGACATCTGCATTACTGTAGTGTGTCGTCCTGGTATCACACCTACCTCAATGACTTCTTCGTTGTACAGTGCTGATCGTGTGGATTTCGCTGACTACCGCCTCATACACAAGAAAAAAGTGCTATAGACAAAGGATTTTCGCTTTGCTTCGGAGATCGGCGTAGCTGCCATAAAGACTGTGGTTCCAGCAGATCAAGCCGAAGGCGTAACAGAAGTGGGTCAGCTATGCAGAAGCTGCTTCAAGTACTTCACAGCAAATGTGGCTGAATCACAACACGCAGCAATGTTGCCCACATTTGAAAGAAAATCTAACAAGAACCTGCCGTCAAAAGTAACATAAAGGAAAGTGGCTTCCACAACGGCCTAAAGCAGTTCATGACATGAGCACTCTCATCCACTCAGAATGCTCTGGATAACTTACGTTACCTTCTTACCTTCGTCACCTTGTCTTCTTCGCTGTCAAGTTCTTGTTATTCTGTGTACTGTAAATATGCTTCGATATGATCACCGTGGACAAATATACCTCTTATAAAGACGCAAAAGCATTCCAAAGCATTCTGTTCTTGACGGGCTCCCAGCACTTGCAATGCATGTGTGTCATCCCGCAAAAAATGTGAGCACATATGGTTGCTCCACAATCTACATTCAGCGATTACAACACTATTATGAACGCAAGCGCTCAGAACGGTTGCAAATGATAGCAATTACTTTTTATGTGAAGACAGAAGTTGAAAGTCCCTTTGGAAAATTCGGTTTTGCAACACGCGGGACACGGTGCCAAGGCTTGAATGCGCTCTGCGTATAGGGCTGGCAAAAAATTCACAGTGCGCCTACCGATAAAGTCCGACTTTTGATTTTTCTTCTGCGCATAGTCTAAGGAACTACCTACAACATATAAAATTTTCGAGGCAAGTTTTTGGTGGGGTTTTTTAGATAAAGGCTTCCGAAATTCGTCATTTTTCGGTGGTATGGTGTTACTGAAAGAGGTATCGCTTACGTTCCTGACAGAGTAGAGCAACAAATTATACATCATTCGATAGCCACATGAATGACAAATTAAACGGCATAAAGCTCAATCTTATCCGTTTTGTACATCGTCCGCAAAATTGCAGTGAATACGGTGCTTTTCGGCACTTTGAGTCAACTTTGATATTTTTTTGTAGACAAACAAAAACGGAGACAGCACTGCCAGTGCAGGATCCTATTGTGCCCTAAGTGGTCTAAAGCCAGATCAAGAAATTTCTATAATGCGACAAGAAATAGCCTTGTAGCGAACGCTCAAACCCGCGCGCGACGACATCGTCTTATGAGAGGCAGTTTTTTCCTCCTCTCCTACTTCCCGAACCGCGCAGCGCAGAGAATTCGGAAACCGTTTATTTCTCCTAACTCACCGATGGCTTCAACATATATTTTTTTCCCGTTCATTCGAGACATCAAGTGTACCGGATTGTTCGATTTGAGATGGAACTAGCCAGGAGTATGTATTGTCGTCGCCATATCAGACTAGTATCAGTAGCTAACAGTAATGTACCTTACGAACACAAGAATCATCATGTAAGCCAAACCAAAGCTGCGGCCCCATGACGACCACATAGGGCATTGTGTTGGCACTCGGGGTTCCGGGCTGCGTCAAAGGGAGAAACATAGACGTTTCACGCAATCACTCACACATGCATACATCCCCCATTTTGTCACCTGAGCCTACGAGACGGTCACAGGAGTTTGAGTTGTCATCAGGGAAAGCTAGTTTTGCTTTTTCTCCTATTGAAGACTGGAGAATGGGACAACCCCAATTACAGGAGTATGTATTGTCGTCGCCATATCAGACTAGTGTCAGTAGCTAACAGTAATGTACCTTACGAACACAAGAATCATCATGTAAGCCAAACCAAAGCTGCGGCCCCATGACGACCACATAGGGCATTGTGTTGGCACTCGGGGTTCCGGGCTGCGTCAAAGGGAGAAACATAGACGTTTCACGCAATCACTCACACATGCATACATCCCCCATTTTGTCACCTGAGCCTACGAGACGGTCACAGGAGTTTGAGTTGTCATCAGGGAAAGCTAGTTTTGCTTTTTCTCCTATTGAAGACTGGAGAATGGGACAACCCCAATTACAGGAGTATGTATTGTCGTCGCCATATCAGACTAGTGTCAGTAGCTAACAGTAATGTACCTTACGAACACAAGAATCATCATGTAAGCCAAACCAAAGCTGCGGCCCCATGACGACCACATAGGGCATTGTGTTGGCACTCGGGGTTCCGGGCTGCGTCAAAGGGAGAAACATAGACGTTTCACGCAATCACTCACACATGCATACATCCCCCATTTTGTCACCTGAGCCTACGAGACGGTCACAGGAGTTTGAGTTGTCATCAGGGAAAGCTAGTTTTGCTTTTTCTCCTATTGAAGACTGGAGAATGGGACAACCCCAATTACAGGAGTATGTATTGTCGTCGCCATATCAGACTAGTGTCAGTAGCTAACAGTAATGTACCTTACGAACACAAGAATCATCATGTAAGCCAAACCAAAGCTGCGGCCCCATGACGACCACATAGGGCATTGTGTTGGCACTCGGAGTTCCGGGCTGCGTCAAAGGGAGAAACATAGACGTTTCACGCAATCACTCACACATGCATACATCCCCCATTTTGTCACCTGAGCCTACGGGACGGTCACAGGAGTTTGAGTTGTCATCAGGGAAAGCTAGTTTTGCTTTTTCTCCTATTGAAGACTGGAGAATGGGACAACCCCAATTACAGGAGTATGTATTGTCGTCGCCATATCAGACTAGTGTCAGTAGCTAACAGTAATGTACCTTACGAACACAAGAATCATCATGTAAGCCAAACCAAAGCTGCGGCCCCATGACGACCACATAGGGCATTGTGTTGGCACTCGGAGTTCCGGGCTGCGTCAAAGGGAGAAACATAGACGTTTCACGCAATCACTCACACATGCATACATCCCCCATTTTGTCACCTGAGCCTACGAGACGGTCACAGGAGTTTGAGTTGTCATCAGGGAAAGCTAGTTTTGCTTTTTCTCCTATTGAAGACTGGAGAATGGGACAACCCCAATTACAGGAGTATGTATTGTCGTCGCCATATCAGACTAGTGTCAGTAGCTAACAGTAATGTACCTTACGAACACAAGAATCATCATGTAAGCCAAACCAAAGCTGCGGCCCCATGACGACCACATAGGGCATTGTGTTGGCACTCGGGGTTCCGGGCTGCGTCAAAGGGAGAAACATAGACGTTTCACGCAATCACTCACACATGCATACATCCCCCATTTTGTCACCTGAGCCTACGAGACGGTCACAGGAGTTTGAGTTGTCATCAGGGAAAGCTAGTTTTGCTTTTTCTCCTATTGAAGACTGGAGAATGGGACAACCCCAATTACAGGAGTATGTATTGTCGTCGCCATATCAGACTAGTGTCAGTAGCTAACAGTAATGTACCTTACGAACACAAGAATCATCATGTAAGCCAAACCAAAGCTGCGGCCCCATGACGACCACATAGGGCATTGTGTTGGCACTCGGGGTTCCGGGCTGCGTCAAAGGGAGAAACATAGACGTTTCACGCAATCACTCACACATGCATACATCCCCCATTTTGTCACCTGAGCCTACGAGACGGTCACAGGAGTTTGAGTTGTCATCAGGGAAAGCTAGTTTTGCTTTTTCTCCTATTGAAGACTGGAGAATGGGACAACCCCAATTACAGGAGTATGTATTGTCGTCGCCATATCAGACTAGTGTCAGTAGCTAACAGTAATGTACCTTACGAACACAAGAATCATCATGTAAGCCAAACCAAAGCTGCGGCCCCATGACGACCACATAGGGCATTGTGTTGGCACTCGGGGTTCCGGGCTGCGTCAAAGGGAGAAACATAGACGTTTCACGCAATCACTCACACATGCATACATCCCCCATTTTGTCACCTGAGCCTACGAGACGGTCACAGGAGTTTGAGTTGTCATCAGGGAAAGCTAGTTTTGCTTTTTCTCCTATTGAAGACTGGAGAATGGGACAACCCCAATTACAGGAGTATGTATTGTCGTCGCCATATCAGACTAGTGTCAGTAGCTAACAGTAATGTACCTTACGAACACAAGAATCATCATGTAAGCCAAACCAAAGCTGCGGCCCCATGACGACCACATAGGGCATTGTGTTGGCACTCGGGGTTCCGGGCTGCGTCAAAGGGAGAAACATAGACGTTTCACGCAATCACTCACACATGCATACATCCCCCATTTTGTCACCTGAGCCTACGAGACGGTCACAGGAGTTTGAGTTGTCATCAGGGAAAGCTAGTTTTGCTTTTTCTCCTATTGAAGACTGGAGAATGGGACAACCCCAATTACAGGAGTATGTATTGTCGTCGCCATATCAGACTAGTGTCAGTAGCTAACAGTAATGTACCTTACGAACACAAGAATCATCATGTAAGCCAAACCAAAGCTGCGGCCCCATGACGACCACATAGGGCATTGTGTTGGCACTCGGGGTTCCGGGCTGCGTCAAAGGGAGAAACATAGACGTTTCACGCAATCACTCACACATGCATACATCCCCCATTTTGTCACCTGAGCCTACGAGACGGTCACAGGAGTTTGAGTTGTCATCAGGGAAAGCTAGTTTTGCTTTTTCTCCTATTGAAGACTGGAGAATGGGACAACCCCAATTACAGGAGTATGTATTGTCGTCGCCATATCAGACTAGTGTCAGTAGCTAACAGTAATGTACCTTACGAACACAAGAATCATCATGTAAGCCAAACCAAAGCTGCGGCCCCATGACGACCACATAGGGCATTGTGTTGGCACTCGGGGTTCCGGGCTGCGTCAAAGGGAGAAACATAGACGTTTCACGCAATCACTCACACATGCATACATCCCCCATTTTGTCACCTGAGCCTACGAGACGGTCACAGGAGTTTGAGTTGTCATCAGGGAAAGCTAGTTTTGCTTTTTCTCCTATTGAAGACTGGAGAATGGGACAACCCCAATTACAGGAGTATGTATTGTCGTCGCCATATCAGACTAGTGTCAGTAGCTAACAGTAATGTACCTTACGAACACAAGAATCATCATGTAAGCCAAACCAAAGCTGCGGCCCCATGACGACCACATAGGGCATTGTGTTGGCACTCGGGGTTCCGGGCTGCGTCAAAGGGAGAAACATAGACGTTTCACGCAATCACTCACACATGCATACATCCCCCATTTTGTCACCTGAGCCTACGAGACGGTCACAGGAGTTTGAGTTGTCATCAGGGAAAGCTAGTTTTGCTTTTTCTCCTATTGAAGACTGGAGAATGGGACAACCCCAATTACAGGAGTATGTATTGTCGTCGCCATATCAGACTAGTGTCAGTAGCTAACAGTAATGTACCTTACGAACACAAGAATCATCATGTAAGCCAAACCAAAGCTGCGGCCCCATGACGACCACATAGGGCATTGTGTTGGCACTCGGGGTTCCGGGCTGCGTCAAAGGGAGAAACATAGACGTTTCACGCAATCACTCACACATGCATACATCCCCCATTTTGTCACCTGAGCCTACGAGACGGTCACAGGAGTTTGAGTTGTCATCAGGGAAAGCTAGTTTTGCTTTTTCTCCTATTGAAGACTGGAGAATGGGACAACCCCAATTACAGGAGTATGTATTGTCGTCGCCATATCAGACTAGTGTCAGTAGCTAACAGTAATGTACCTTACGAACACAAGAATCATCATGTAAGCCAAACCAAAGCTGCGGCCCCATGACGACCACATAGGGCATTGTGTTGGCACTCGGGGTTCCGGGCTGCGTCAAAGGGAGAAACATAGACGTTTCACGCAATCACTCACACATGCATACATCCCCCATTTTGTCACCTGAGCCTACGAGACGGTCACAGGAGTTTGAGTTGTCATCAGGGAAAGCTAGTTTTGCTTTTTCTCCTATTGAAGACTGGAGAATGGGACAACCCCAATTACAGGAGTATGTATTGTCGTCGCCATATCAGACTAGTGTCAGTAGCTAACAGTAATGTACCTTACGAACACAAGAATCATCATGTAAGCCAAACCAAAGCTGCGGCCCCATGACGACCACATAGGGCATTGTGTTGGCACTCGGGGTTCCGGGCTGCGTCAAAGGGAGAAACATAGACGTTTCACGCAATCACTCACACATGCATACATCCCCCATTTTGTCACCTGAGCCTACGAGACGGTCACAGGAGTTTGAGTTGTCATCAGGGAAAGCTAGTTTTGCTTTTTCTCCTATTGAAGACTGGAGAATGGGACAACCCCAATTACAGGAGTATGTATTGTCGTCGCCATATCAGACTAGTGTCAGTAGCTAACAGTAATGTACCTTACGAACACAAGAATCATCATGTAAGCCAAACCAAAGCTGCGGCCCCATGACGACCACATAGGGCATTGTGTTGGCACTCGGGGTTCCGGGCTGCGTCAAAGGGAGAAACATAGACGTTTCACGCAATCACTCACACATGCATACATCCCCCATTTTGTCACCTGAGCCTACGGGACGGTCACAGGAGTTTGAGTTGTCATCAGGGAAAGCTAGTTTTGCTTTTTCTCCTATTGAAGACTGGAGAATGGGACAACCCCAATTACAGGAGTATGTATTGTCGTCGCCATATCAGACTAGTGTCAGTAGCTAACAGTAATGTACCTTACGAACACAAGAATCATCATGTAAGCCAAACCAAAGCTGCGGCCCCATGACGACCACATAGGGCATTGTGTTGGCACTCGGGGTTCCGGGCTGCGTCAAAGGGAGAAACATAGACGTTTCACGCAATCACTCACACATGCATACATCCCCCATTTTGTCACCTGAGCCTACGAGACGGTCACAGGAGTTTGAGTTGTCATCAGGGAAAGCTAGTTTTGCTTTTTCTCCTATTGAAGACTGGAGAATGGGACAACCCCAATTACAGGAGTATGTATTGTCGTCGCCATATCAGACTAGTGTCAGTAGCTAACAGTAATGTACCTTACGAACACAAGAATCATCATGTAAGCCAAACCAAAGCTGCGGCCCCATGACGACCACATAGGGCATTGTGTTGGCACTCGGGGTTCCGGGCTGCGTCAAAGGGAGAAACATAGACGTTTCACGCAATCACTCACACATGCATACATCCCCCATTTTGTCACCTGAGCCTACGGGACGGTCACAGGAGTTTGAGTTGTCATCAGGGAAAGCTAGTTTTGCTTTTTCTCCTATTGAAGACTGGAGAATGGGACAACCCCAATTACAGGAGTATGTATTGTCGTCGCCATATCAGACTAGTGTCAGTAGCTAACAGTAATGTACCTTACGAACACAAGAATCATCATGTAAGCCAAACCAAAGCTGCGGCCCCATGACGACCACATAGGGCATTGTGTTGGCACTCGGGGTTCCGGGCTGCGTCAAAGGGAGAAACATAGACGTTTCACGCAATCACTCACACATGCATACATCCCCCATTTTGTCACCTGAGCCTACGGGACGGTCACAGGAGTTTGAGTTGTCATCAGGGAAAGCTAGTTTTGCTTTTTCTCCTATTGAAGACTGGAGAATGGGACAACCCCAATTACAGGAGTATGTATTGTCGTCGCCATATCAGACTAGTGTCAGTAGCTAACAGTAATGTACCTTACGAACACAAGAATCATCATGTAAGCCAAACCAAAGCTGCGGCCCCATGACGACCACATAGGGCATTGTGTTGGCACTCGGGGTTCCGGGCTGCGTCAAAGGGAGAAACATAGACGTTTCACGCAATCACTCACACATGCATACATCCCCCATTTTGTCACCTGAGCCTACGAGACGGTCACAGGAGTTTGAGTTGTCATCAGGGAAAGCTAGTTTTGCTTTTTCTCCTATTGAAGACTGGTGGATGGGACAACCCCAATTACAGCAATGTATATTCGTACTCGGGGCTCCGAGACCCCAAAGAATAAGACTGCTTGTAATTGATCTAATAGGCACCATTTTGATATGTTAAAATAGGTTAGGGATAATTATTTGAACTGGGTTCCTTCAAGTTATTCGGGGATAAAAAGCAGCGTTTCGATGGTGACTCACCTCGTCCGCGCAACGAAGATGTCCATTCGCTGTCATGCTCATCAATGACTCACGCATGATTCGCTCTTCGATTAGTAGACCAACGACTGTAAAGAGAAGCAACTTTAACTGGTTCCCTCAATTATCAGTCTCTTTACCTGCTGGCGTTAGGTCGAATTTCTTGAAGTAAACGTCGACCGCTTTGGCGGCGATGATGAGCGGTTCGCGGCTGCTGTTCTGTCCAGCTGGGTACGAGTACAGGTTAGATATGAGAGCATTGTTTGCAATCATATGTACCTTTCGTCTTGCTCAGCACAAAGACAAAGTCCTCAGCATATAAGGCACGACGAAAGTAGGACGCCTTCAGAGGATCTGCTTCGGATCTTAGTTCTTCTTCCATGCTGAAATAGAATGGATCTTTTGTCTCCGCGAGAAGGTGGCGCTCCAAATCTCAACGGCAAACAGCCCTGAACACAAAGGCTCTGCTTCACCTCCACGATTTCACGTCAGACGACAGAAGGGTGCTAACAGAGCAGCACATTCGTACGAGGGCGTGCTGTCTAACCTAGTTGCAGATATACGATCTCGTCATCATAGACACTAAGAGCGAGACGAAGAAGAAGAAATGAATTTATAGGTTTGTAATGAAGTTAATATTAATGAAGTAATGTTAGCTTAGCCCAATTGGTAGAGCCCTGGACTGGTAATCCAGAAGATGTGGGTTCGGGTCCTACACCTGGCTAACCTTTTCAGTGACTTCATCTTTCATCATTAATTTCTAAGGCACTTGAGGCTTTGTATGTATTTGTCCTTTCTATGTATTCCAGCCTCAGAACATCAATTATCTGATGTTCTATAAGTTTGTAACCCGTAGTGTTCATTTGTACTCGGGCTAGCAACAGAGTCACATCTACTGCAAGCGTGAAATTTTCAAATATTGAACTTGGTGCTGCCACCAAGTTCCTGTTCATGCAGAGGAAAACTCGAAGAGAAATGTACGAGTGCAAATTGCAAACATTAACTGAGGAGTGCCCGTCATACTCGACCGTGAATAAGTGGTGTGCCTACTTTAGGTATTTAACACGTCCTGGAGAACCGGGAAAGTACCTGACAGATTGGAATCAAGCGCGAGTTGTTCCACTACTGAAGCTGGAAAAATCGCTTTCTCAGCTCTCTTCTTTCAGGCCACTGAGCTTGACTAGCTGCCTTGGCAAGTTGTTGAAACGCATGATCCTCCACAGAATCGAGTGGTGGCTCGAGAGGCACTCCTCCTTTCCGCAGGAAATGACAGGATTCCGCAAGCACAGGTCTTCCATGGACTCTGTTCTTGACTTCATTATACCGGTGGAAGAAGCAAAGGCGCGTGCGAAGACACTGGTGGCTGCATTTCTTGATGTTAAACGCACTTACGACACCGCGAGCCACGCATTCGTTCTGCATCCCACCACACAAGCCGGCCTATCCTCCAGAGCTATCTCATGGATTAAGGACTTCCTCCATGGCAGGCAACTATTTGTTCGTCAAGGGGCTCTCATGGATTAAGGACTTCCTCCATGGCAGGTAACCTATTTGTTCGTCAAGGGGATCTCATGGGTTAAGGACTTCCTCCATGGCAGGCACCTATTTGTTCGTCAAGGGGACACGGAGTATGTCTCCGTCTCCAGCGGCGCCTGCAACACGCTTTGAACACTATTGAGCACTACCTCACAACGGCCGGCATGGACATCTCGACTGAAAAGTCCGTGGTACTCCCGTTTACGAGAAGGAACATGAATCCCTTCCCTCTTTCAGTTGCTGAGGAGTGCATCCTTCCATCGCTTCCTCGGCTTGGAAGCCAAGGTCCACCGGTGGATTGCGGTGATCAGGCATCTGGCAGGTATGAAGTGGGGAAGTGCCACGGCGTCCGATTTTGGTTCGCGGGTCACTTGCATACAGCTTACCTGTGTTGAATGATCTCCAACCTTCTTCAGTCCATAAACTTGAGTGCCTCCTGGCGCGCAGTCTCCGAGTGTGCTCCCTCGAGCGGCAGAGACCCATATGGTCATTGCTGAGGCTAAGGAAGCCCCGCTTAAAGTGATTCGCTACGGAGAGACGTGTCGGCAGTACCTCTGCATTCACCATCGGCGGCACCCGCTAGTTAAGAAGCTCCGGATACACAAGCACTGCACTGTACACCCATGTGTCTCTCAACTGTATACCTGACTTCGTAGTCACAGCTCTCAGCACTCCTCCTTGGACATCTCCGATACCCTGCATCTCCCTGTCGGTCTAACAGGGAAGGAAGGCAACGTTGCTGCATGCATGACGAAGCAGCTCACTCTCGATATGATGAGCTCGTGTTATGAGACTTCCACCGCAGTATTCACGGACGGTTCAACCACGAGGTGAAGTTCGTCGTCTGCACTTGTCACTCCCTCCGAGTCAATCTCAGATGGCCATAATCTCTTACATAAAACATCGTCAACATGCGCTGAGCTTTATGCTATTCTTTTCGCCCTGCGGAAAATTACTGACAGCCCCGTTCGCTCCTGGGTCGTTTTTACGGATTCCAGATCTGCGCTGCAGTGTGTGGCAAATATGGGACTTCGCGGTTTCCTCAGTCCTGTGGTCATTGAAATTCTGCAAGTATACGCACAAGGACACTCTATCGTCTTCCAGTGGAACCCTGGTCATGTGGGCATCAGCAGGAACGAGGACGCAGATCGAACAGCCGCAGGCGCGCCTCAGTATACCCGGCGTGTCCCCATCATCTTGTCTCGGGGGGATCTCAAGCCTCACTGGCCCCAAGATGCACTCTCAGTGGCAACATGACATCACCACCCACTCTCTCATTTACTCCGTTGACCCCACATTCTGCCTTACTCTCCCTCGCCGAATACCACGTTCCTTTACCACAGTCTTTCACCGCATGAGACTTAACGTGGCTTTTACACCGTCTTTCAAACACCTCCTCGGTGTCGGCGCGTCCAGCCTCTGTTCCACGTGTGGTGTGCCCGGTGACCTCTATCACGTCCTCCTGTTCTGCGGACTGTACGATCGCGAGCGCACCTTCATGGAAACTGCTCTGCAACGCGTCGATCAACGTCAGTTCAGCTTAGCCAAAACTCTCGGGCCATGGTCGGACCCCTCAAATCTGATGCAAGGCATACGAGTTGTTGCTGGGTTCCTCTCCAGCACTGCACTAATGAATGACATCTAATAGGACACCTTTCCCGTCATCATCCCATTTATGTATGTGTGTGCTCTTCCTTGGATGTCTCTGAAGACATTAATGGAAGTATGTGGAAGATGGAAAGAGCAACTTTTTTCTTACGCTTGCTAAAGTCCTAGTGCAATTTCATGTGAATGTTTTCTCTCAGAAAGTATTTTTTCTAGGTGAATTCTTGGGCGTGATGGAGGGCCGTCAACGAGAGGTTGACCAAGCCCTTGTTCTTATCTGTTAACCTATTTGCTTACCTATCAGGATGGAAGCGTAATAGGCCACCCTCTGTTCCTACAAATGTTCCAATGATACCGTCCCTGAAATAAATGGATTTAGGTCAGGTTATTTTAGGACTGTCCAAACATGTACCTGTCTTCAGTGAGGTTGGTCCAGTTACTGACTACTGCTCGTGTGCGCTCCATGTCCCATAGGAGTCGCTGTACAAGCAGGGAATCGCCTGTAATATATCGCCTGTTAAAGGATGATGTCCTGCTATGCTGGCGGCTGCCTTACACTGATGAGGTTCAGTCCGGTAGGCGTGCAGCACTTGAGAGAGCATCCCTGCAGGACCTCGTACTCGTGCAAGGTTTTTACAGTAGCGCCTGGAAGAGGAAAGTTATATCTAAAAGGACTAAAAGGAAGAACGTACCATGGTGCTATAAGGATCCCATCTCCACGGTCCGTTTCAGACCGGAAACCTGCATGAGAGCAGCGGGATGACATACGTCTGTCTACCAATACAAATGTCTACCTACCGTCGTCCACACGAATCCCGGCCACACGGATGTAATACTTTCTCTTTTCGGGAAACACCAGAGCCACGCTGTTCGAGACAATGTAAAATGAGCGCCATATTGAAAAGTCAGTTGTCTTACCCAAATTCCGAGTCGTTCATGTGGTTGTAGTAATATGTGAGCGTTTGCGGTACGACATGTTTCTGTAAAGACACCATTAAGCAATGTGTGCTCCAGCCAGTTGTTCCCATACCTCGTCAGGCATCCGAACCAAGCTTTTGATGGTTTCTTGTCCAGAATGACCTTCTATCATTCTCTTTCGAATCTGCGATCAATAAATTTTTATGATGGCAACAACACTTTCATCCACTTACTTTCTTTTTTTGGCCGTTTTCAATCTCAACATCAAGCAGATCAATGTCGAGAGGCTCTTCCATCGATCCGAGCTGCGTCCAAGATAACTCTTATTAACCAAGTGTTACTACCTCAGACAATTGTTACAACACCGGGTAGCGCTGTAGAAGAGTGGATATTTTTGCATGCAGTTCAATGGTTGTTTACTAATACCCTTGTCACACGGGCACATTTAGGGCCTTTTATCTCAACTGCTTTAGTAGATAGGGCAACAAGTTCGATGCCGGAGAGAGCGCGAAACAGTGCTGCGTGAATGTTTTCTATGTCATTTGTGGAATTTCCAAAAGGCCTTGAGATAAGAGGTTCTGAATGTGCCCGTGTGTCAGGGGTATAAGAAAGCCGATGGCCCCGGTCCGTGGGACATTTCTTGTCACAGCATCACTCACCTGCAGTTTCATGTCGGGATGGTACATGACGTACCCATTACGGTTGATCATGAAAGAGTACCCGGAAGGGCCGATCTACAAGAAACTTTCATAGAGAAATGTTCCCAAAGAGGATCAATGCATGGGCGCCGGAAGTCCTTCACAAACAGGATGGGTGAGTGAGTGTGCCATTACCTGACCTAACCTAAAGGGTGTAATTATTGCTGCACTTGGAATGTTCTGGCCATGGCTCAGGCAAAGACAGCATATATGCCAGACGGGTCATGAAAAGGCTTTTCGCCGCTTCACTTTTTAGCTACAAATGCTTCTCTGCGTTGATGAAAAACAAGGCCATGTCCTTTGCTGGAGCGCAAGTCTGCATAATGTAAAAAACCCCGAGACTAGGGAACACGAAGGGACAGACACAAACACGAGTCTGCGTTTCCCTATAAGCGAGGCTACTCTTCGCACAGATATCACGTAGGATAATTGAGGGGAGTCTCCTACTTTTTTAAACCGGTCTTCGCTACGGTAATAGATAGAGCCCAAAGGGAATCTGTCGAGGACGACATTTACGGGAGCATAAATTCGTCCACTACCTTCCGACGCCCCTGGATCAATGGACCTACCTTGTAGGTTGGTTCATGGTCTTTGAGTTCTTGAAGCGACACGTCGATTCCCATCACTCCAACGATGGACTGATCCTTCTGAATAAGTAGCACTCATGTTACTCGTCTGATGTGCTGTGACCTCTTACACTTTCTTACACTTCCTCGTGTCTTATTGTAAACTGGTAAAGTGGCCGTTGTTAGGAGGCCGAGACCCTGTTGAGAGGAGACAACGGTAACAAAACAACGAAAGGTCCGGTCTTTGGTGCTTACGCCAGAATCCTTATAAAAATTTGTCCAGGCAAACTGTTTCTCTCCAGAAAGAACCATTGGTCTGCTTAACACTTTGATATATTCCTGATAATGAAAAACGCTTATTGCTCTTGATGCGGTGCACGATGAGAGAAGGCACTTGCCTGGACTTTGTACCTGCTCGAACCAAATGATGTGATCGCCGAGAAGTAACCTGCAGGGAAGAAGGGCTTAGTAAAGAAAACTAGGCTGTGCTCGAAACAAACCTAGCGAGAAGACCCTTATTATATTACTTGCTTTCCTTTCTCGCTGTTATAAAGCAATGCATTTCCCGATCAATACAAGAACTGAATAAATCGACGACCACATTTCCTACAAAACCTTTCTTGTATTTCATGCATCGCAACTGACCCCTATTGTTGCAAGCGAGTGCCTTGAGCGTAGCGTAGGGAATCGGATGAGGTCCTACGACGTACGTGAAGATCCGAACCTGCAACAAAACATTAAAACGGCGTCAAAATGAGAATCTGTCGCTCTATATTTTTTATGACAGTGTCTCGTCAAAAGGGACAAAAGTAGTAACGTTGAAAACTGCGCATATTGTATACAAGCCCACCTGCTTGTCCGCATTCAGCTTCTTGACGAGAGCAGAAGGATCTTCCGTTCCACCATCCGTGAAAATCATTATCATCTGGATGCACTCTGCCCCGGCATACGATGTTCGATTGTTTCGGAACTATAGAGGGATCCACAATGAGATGATGATGTTGATGACTTTATGCTTACCTCGTCCAACTTATTGAAGGCAAACTCTAGGGCATGTGATAAGGACGCTGTGCCGCCGTCGGTCACCAGGTCTACACTCCGGGCCAGGATCTGCGCACAATAAGATCTTAGGATGGACTCATACTCATGGCTTCTTCAATTCTACCCGTTTGTTCCTTCTATTGGCCTGTACAAGTGTATCGAAGCATGAGATCCACCGGACTTGAGACGTGAACTGTAAGCACACATTGATCCACATTATCACTGCCTTCCTTAAAAGCTTTTTTTTCACAAGGTCCCACAATGGTCCCCATTTCTAAAGCCCCCCAAGAATAAAAAAAAGCGATATAACCGAGAAATGGTCGTGCAAGGACAGCACGTGACTGTGCTCGTCACAATGCACATTTGACATGACGATTATCAGGCGCTCTGGTGCCTCGTCGTGACCATTTTTTAAGTTGAAATATTTGTTTTCCTTTCTAATCAATGGCAAAATTGCCGTCCCACAAGATACGAGTTTTTGTTTAAAGAAAATACGAGACCCAAGCGACGTTGATGAAGTCGTTCTCTTCGAAGGTATCCAACAGTGATTTCACAGAAAGCTTCATCATCTCCATGGATGGACCGTGCATGCTTCCACTCCTATACAAGATAAAAGTCACTCTGGGATTTTTAATTCAACCGGCAGTCTAAAATCTTTTGTTCACACTTACGTATCCATAAGTACGATGACGTCCTTTGGCGAGCTGGATCCATCAATAAACCTGGAAGGACATTTGGGTTCACCTCCAATGAACACAAATCGTACTGCACGTCCGAAGACGTGCTCAATACAGCGCAAGCACACGGTGGGTGCTATAAACAGGTCAGTCACATTTTGGCGCGTGACGCTTTACCTACTTGACAGACAGACTTCTGCTGCCACACAGTGAATAATTTATGCCAGAGAAACCTACGAAAAAAATCGTGGTTACCAGACAATGCGTAACAAAATAAATACGGCCACACAAACTTTCGTCTTCATGCATACACCATACCGATGGATGGAGGCGAAAGTTTGCGTGGTCATATTTATTTTGTTACACGGTGCTAGGTAACCACATTTTTTTCGTAGGATCCTCTTGCATAAATTGTTTACCCTGAGGCAGAGGAAGTCTGTGCGTGGTATCGCGTCAAGGAGATGCCACGTCTTGCACGAAAATGTGAGTGACCTTTTAGAGCACCCACCCTGTACTTGGAACGTTTCAGCAAAGGGACGGAACAAGAATGACATCTTTTCAAAGTTTGCTTTTTTCCTACTGGTCCTCCGGTTGCCCGAGTTTTGCATTGACGCAAGGAAAATGATGAGAAAACTCACCAAGGTCGCATTCGGACATCGAACAGATCCGGTTTTCCGGCCTTCCAACGATTTGCTGCAAACACAACCAAACCGTTTTATTTCGTCGCTAGTTTCCGACAAATTATAATAAAATTCCCTCGATTACGATTCAATATGGAAGGACACATGAGGACTTTCCCGTCTGAAATAGTATAGCGCAGGATGTTCACGAAAAACGTACACAGCAGCCGTGCCCCAAAATTCTAGATCCGCTCTAGGGATTGCACATTTTTCTCCAGGGCTAGAGAAAGCCTTACGTTTTCTACCCAATCCCAAAATGCTCCAATATTTCTACCATTATCACGAAACCTTGAAAATGTTTCAACTGACACACCTCAAGTGTTGAAAGCGTTTTCAGTGCAGTGCTTCTGTATATTACAGAAAAAAAATGCTATTCAGGCGCGTTGAAATTAGCTTTTGGCCATCGTCCAGTACCAATGGGGAATGTTGTTGGTGACTAGACCTCGAGATAATACCTGGGAACATCCGCATGTAGCCAACCTCGCTTCCGAAGTATTGCCACAAGAGGTCCGGGTCCTTCTCGGCATTCTGTCGGAAGGCCACATCCAGAGCTTGAGACCACTTGATACCATTCAAAATCTGTGCATCTGCGATATTATAATATTATTATTATAAGCAGCTCCTCTTCCGTAACAGCGTTGTGCGTTACCTCCTTGGAAGATTTCCAGAGGAATATGAACTCCCGAGAAAGACATGTTCACGGGGCGACCAAATCTTTCGCTGTAGCGTAAGGGCGACTCAGCGTTTTTGTCCTCCTTGCTCGTCATCAGCGGTATGTTCACCTCTTCCTGCTGCATTTCCAAAATATGCCAGCAATCTATCATCCATTTCATATTTTGTCCTCAGTCGCAAGGTGCAACTCGTCATTTCAGATCCCCAGAAAATGTTTTCCTACGCACTTTCGTAAGGCATAAAAAATCTCTTTTGCAGACAGTTTACAATTGATTTCTTGCCGTCATTGCATTTCCGGGAAAAACTCGGACCATTTTTCACTGCTCATCAACGTATTGTTGCAATGAGTGTGAACGCTTTCCAAATTCAATTGAATTGATCTTCCGGTACATTCAATGTGATGTCATGCAAAACCGACGACGATATGTTTTGGCTCATTCGGACCCGTATAAAGCAGGGTCTCTCAATCCGAACCGAGACTTCCATGGGACTTCCATGTCACGTCCTTTAGATTGGCAAAGCAAAAACTCAAAGGTCTCCTTATTGCTTCCTACCATTTTCTTTTCTGGGAAAAAACAGGATATTTTAAAAATCTTGGTTATGAAAACCCAGACACCGTACTTTTCTTGTGTGGACGTTTTCTGACTTTTAATCTTTGTCAACGAGACATCTTTGCAAAAGGCTTTGCTTCGCGATATTTACGGGCTTTTATAATACCGCCTAGGAAAATACCTGCATTAAAGTGAACAGAGCAAGTTTTTCAAATAGCTCTAATAAACTGCTCACAATTCGCTCTCTATGAGAAAGCAATGTTCGAGAGACGGAAATTGTGTTTCACTTATGAACTGGACATTGTTATCCTTCGATGACTTTCCTGGGCGTCCATAGTGAACGCAGCTCGGATAGCTACATTGGAAGAAATTTTTGCCTTATCGGCACCGTGCGCTAGAGTTTTCTGTCGACGGCAGCGGCCCCTCGAGGGGATACGCGGCGTAATGCCCCGGTACCAGCGTCTAGCAGTGCTGTGCTAGTTTCGCCCTTCGAAAAGAGCTATTAATTTCAAGCCGTCTGCATAGAAAGTAAAAGGAGAAGATAAAATGGAAACTAATTCTATGTGGCCACGACAACCAAGTTAGTGTGAAAGAGAGGCAACTTGCCGTAAAGGTTTCGTCCTTCTCGCTGTATTGTCCCACCGATCACGTATTTGAGAGAACGCTTTCACTGCAATCCACCCAACTTGCTGCTCAATCCGTTGTTTCTTACAACTCATTTCTTGCATTTAGTATATTTGTCAGTGACCAGCTGAGTATCACGAGGCGGACTTATAGCACAGCAGCTGGCGTGAAAAAGTTGCGAAATACACCAATGAATGGCCAATGAATATAGTGGATATATTCAGCTTCCATATATACAGCAGCCAATATATATATATAAAATGAAAAAAAAATAGCCGGAGCTCTTTGGCTGCACGTATAGCATATGTTTGTAGTTCAAAGCTCCAGTAGCTGTAGCTGTAGCTCCAGTACTGGCATGGCGACGTTTGAGCTACAAATATATATATATATATATATACTACATATTGCCAATACATACTTGCAGCCAATATACAGCTTGCATGCGAGTACAGGGGAATGTGGGAATTATTTGTGGCCCCGAGCTGCGTTTCACAAGCCGTCATCAATGTAGGTGCATTCTGTCTCTATGATCTTATTATCGTTGCCAAATCTTGTGATCTCGGTTTACAAGCGGTTCTTTGCTCCTTCCTATTCGTCCCCCCCCCCCACACACACGCGCACACAGTGCAAGTGTACTCAATAATTTGTAGTCCCTTCCAGATAAATATGCACTTAACACAAATACTACACGCTTGTCTGCGCTCACACATTGTGCATAGACACATAATGTTCCACGTGCGAAAAGCTTCCCCCTCGCATACATTTTACGTGTTTCCTATTGCGGAGCAAATGCCCTTCCTACAAACCACTTCCACACAAGTAGTCTCACGGTTTAATGAGGTCAAAGCCCCAAAGCCGACATAGAAAATTCGGGAAACCACTCGTATGCACCATTGGTGCCGATACGGCGTCAGTACCAGACCGTTACGCGCGAAATCGACACGGGTGGCGCTGTCGATCAAGCGACCGCAGCGTCCTCCAGCTAGTGCACGGTGCCCACAAAACAGAGGGCTATCCAAACCGCAGCATTCTTCATATAAGCTCATATCACAAGTTGCTTATCGGACGCCACAATCCAAGGCGTTTCCTTCACCCGACAGTACACTCGAATTTTCTATTTTGATTCACATCGCCGAGCAAAATGGCGGCTCTCAATCAGCCTTGGCTTAACCTCCTTCCATTCACACTGCTATTCTGTCATTCCAAAACAACTGTCTTATAATGAATACACTAAGCGTAAAGAGCTAGCTCACTGCGTAGCGCTGGCTGATACATTGCAGCATAGTTGAAACACAGCCTTTCCTTGCGTGCGTCAACTCGAAGGTAAATCCAAATCGCTCGAACCTGTTCCTCGGGTACGACAACACTCAAGTTTTAAGACTGTTCGTAAACTTGTATTTGTTTCAAGAAATAGTACAACACAAACGGAGATGAACATTCAAAGTTTGAACGCAACCACACTACTCAGGGAGACGAGCTATCTTGGGGGGAAGTTCCGTCCAGCGGAAAGGTTCTCCCGAGAGCTGCGTGGGGATGTTTACTCTTGATGATATCTCATGCGGGAATGTTGTTCAATAGACGCCCATTTGTGGTGTGTTCCAGATGCGCATTAGCACTGTCATTCCCCTCGTAGTCTAACAAAAGAAGGAAGCCTTTCCGGCCTAAGCTTTCCGAATTGGCAGAGTTGGTTCGCCCAACGCATTGACAAGCGGCCGTTCAACCTAGCGAAGATCATCGGTCCGTGGTCGAACGCTGCCCACTGGCGGAGTACTTGCGCTCCACCGGTCTGCGACGGCTCTTTGAAAGCCCCCATCATCATCCTCTCCCAACACGAAATAGGGCAGTGTACCCCATCACCCTCCTCACCCTGAGAGAAAGGCCGTTCGTTCGAGCAACATTTCCAAAATGACCGTTGCGGTTCTTACACAATGTTCTTCTGGTATCCAGATGAACCACCAACATAAGCCTAGACTATCTCCTGCAGACGTTCGAAATCGATCCAAAATTCCATGTCCTGAAATGGATACCAGATGGACATCTCTGGGAGCTACATGAATGGACGTCCTTAATTGTACATCCGCAGGATGTACCGTAACGGGCGTTCGAAGAATTGTCCAAATAGGGTCCCTGATGGGATGTTGCAGGGAGCATTATCAGAGGAGAGAGAGAAACATGGCAATGTCGCGTCGTGAGTTGGACTTTCAGTGAACCAGCTAAATGCCTCAAATCAAAAGCAGTAAAACACAGACATTATCGTTGGAGTGAGTTAATACGCCAAGCCGTTCTTCAGTCCAGTGTTATCGGTTACGCAATCGCATTAAAATTAAAGACCTCACCCTTTAGTTTGACTCGCAGGCAAATGGGACTTTAAAATTGGTGGAAGCTGGCGAGACAAGCAATATATAGTATCTGTTTTCGCTTTGGAAAAGTATGCCACTGCCTTTCTAAGTTCGTGGTTCTAAGACCTTTTTTTTTTCTTTTTAAAACTTGACGCTCAATGTCCATAACAGAAATACTAGATAGAAACAAAGCGGACCAACTAAGAAAGAAAGATGCAGTGGCCGAAGCTGAAACAAAATGGCAGAAAAAAACGCCTAGTAGGAGTCTGTCCACTTACGCAGCAGCTCAGTAAACAGTATCAATAGTAATGAGAAAATACCGGGCCCTGAGCACGTACGCAAGTAAGTCCGTGCAACGTCCCGGCATATCCTGTGAGGACAAACGACGGATATTTGTGGGAAGTCCAAACCATGGCCACTCGGAGATGTGGGGGACGTCTGTCTCCCAGGGAGATCCGAATTGCCGGGAAAGGATATCCCCAGGAGAAGTTTTGTTCCGTTTGGGAGTGAGGCGCACGCCCTTTAAGAAAAAGCTGCTTACCTCCAGATCGGCGACATACTTGTGTTTCACAACAGCATCTTCAGCTTTCTTCACGAGGCGCTAAAAGTAAACCATCGTATTTATGGGCTTTTTCCTTATTGTCAAAGTATGAATCAAGTAAGGGATTAGGACCAATACAGAAAGGTATTACGATGAAAGATGAAAGTCACTGAAAAAGTTAGCCAACTTGAGGCCTTGTATGTGATTGTCCCCTTCTATGTGGTTCCAGCCTCAGAACATCATAGAAAGGCAATTTACCTGAATTTGGGGAGCAACCGAAAGGGACGACACGTATAACGCAAATCAACTTTATTCAACTAAGGGATTACGGGAAGAGTTTATTTGCCAGTCTGAGTTTTGCCTGTACGTGTCGTCCTTTTCAGTTTGTCCCCAAACTCAGGGAAATGTTTCGCCTGTCATTACATCAGCTAGCTTGTCTACTTTTCTTCTCACCAAAATAAAACAATTTTCCGATTAACGAACCAGACCGGTATTTACCCTGAGTGCGTTCTTCTTCTTCTGCAAATTCTTCTCAGTCTCCGCAGTCATTCTCAGCAGCAGCTCTGTACCGTTGATTTCCACGCGTGTTGCCTGCCCCATATCCTCATAGTTCTGAAGGAATAAGAGGCAAAATGCTTTCGTCCCCATTTTTTTCCCCTTTATCGCCCTTTGAATATAATGTTCGGACAACTCTCTTCGTTTTCGGGCAGTAATACTTTTCGAAGGCGATATATGCCCATCGTACGGTGCTGAATAAAAGAAAACCTGAGTGTCTTCCGTTAAACAAAGAGTTAAGGGTTCTGCAAGCAAGACGAAAACCCGCAATGAACATCAAATGAACGTCACATTTCCAGTTCGTATTAACAACGTTTCATTTATTTGCCGGTGATTGTGTCCTGTGAACAACTGACGAGTCAGTGAAAAAAAAAAAAGAAAAGAAAAAGTGTAAGCACACAGCATATCATCTTGATGGTTGTGTCATACCAATTACATCTTAGCTGAGAGACTTACGTATCATTAATCAGGCTGTTTTTTTATACTGACAATTCTACGCATCATCTTACGGACGAGCTAGGATTTTTTATCAGTCTACATCCGCCATGAAAACCAGCTTCGACTGACTTGCATCACGACGTTTCATATCGTTGCTTGAAGCGTCCAGTTTATTCCAATTAACAACAACCTAGAAGTTTAGCACAATACCATAGACCATAGTATACAATAGAACAAAAATTAGTGTAAATTGTTGTATTTGATATTGCTCTGTATATTGCTCTATATTACTCTGTCTTCCGAGTATGTTGTTGTCATCCATGAGGACTTACATTCCGAAGCGTTTCAATTCCGGATATAGCAGTGAGTCGCGTCACGAGTGTCGTGTCCAGTTCGTTGGCCCATCGGTACACTCTGGAAAAAGAAAATCGACTATGACAAACATTCAGTGTTCATTGAGTGGCCCTCGTTGTCGTCCCTCAATCTCAAGGAATTTCCAGAATACTCCAGCACAATAACGCAAGGTTCTTTAAATGTACAGCTTGGGACAAAAGTTTACGGAACACCAGAGTGTCGCATTTCTCCATAGCAGCGACACCTTAGCAGCAAACATGAGCGGGAATACACACTGATGTCGAATTCCATTGGGAGAGCAATTTTTGCCCCACGCTGGGTGAGGTTTCGTGCACGGGGTCGCACGTGTTTGCTTTGTGGAATGGAACGCTAACATTCAAGGCGCTTTCTCGGGTTTGCTTTGGTCACGTCAGTAAACGGCTTCGGAATCGCTCAATATAGCGGGAAACAGCGTTATTTCCACTGTTCAAGAGACGAGTAAAAAGAAAAGGCTCAAACGTAACGGCCTCAGTTATCGCGCGCCTTTTTCGTGTCAAAAAGCATTGCTCCTCGGAAGAAATTTTTCTTGCACCTGCTCTACCAACGGAACATTCAACGCATGTCCCGTTCTGCCAATGGAATGCGCCCGTCCGTTTCTTATTCCTCCTCATATCTAGCGGGAGGCCGCTTCGATGAAGAAATACGCCGATGCATTGTTCCGTAAACTTTTGTCCCAAGTTGTAGTCGTTACGTTCGTAACGATTAATGGTCATGTCATTCACAAAGACGTTCATTTGAGAACGCGAGACAAATTCGCGTTTCCACTGACGCTGTCCTAGCCAGGCAATCAATACTAATAGCGAGGGCAAATCATACAAATTAACGCTAAATTGCTCTCGCCGAAGCACCCTGCAATTAATAAAGGCCATTACTCCCGAAGCATCGCTTCTGTGGTGCGCCGCCGAGGAATTGAATTTTGAACGAAAATATTAGCCCCTGGGAATTTATTTTACCTCAAAGAGAGTCACACATTTCGTTTGCTCTGTTATCAGCGCGAAAAATAATTAAGGTTTTCGTTTCGCGGATGTCCTTTCTTTATGTTGCTTAAGATGCAATTAAAAGTATGTCAACATGTAGAAATATATGCCTGAGATATTGAGAAAAGATGGTATGTCTTCGAGGACGCTGAAAGAGGTTCCAATGAAATCGGGGTCCCGTCAGCTGTTACATTGAAAGGAAACATTCTACTTATTGAAGCCACCGAGACACGGGATAGAAAAAAAGAGTCACTAAATAAGCTTGACATCCCGTCTTTCTGTATTACCTCACGTTAAGAATCTCTCTCGAAATTCTACAGGTTTTCCCGCTCATTTTATTGGTCACTCAGTTTAATCCAAGCGCGACCCAATTTAATCCAAGCGCTACCCAATATAATCAAATCAACACGTGTAAAAGCATTCCGTATGTATTCAGTCATGTCATGACTGAGGCTTTCATGATTTCGCCAATGTATCATGAATTTATGACTACTGATTCAACAACCCCTGTATTTTGCAGTGTCATGCGGTGTTTTATGACTGCTTTTTGTCATTATGACATTTCGTGACAATTTTCATGATATGCGCCATGAATCAATTTTGTGGGACTACCGCTGCTTCAAACCATGTCATGCAGTGTTTTGTGACCACCGGCGGTCGTTGTGACATTCCATGACTATTTTTATGATATGCGCTAGGAATCAATTTTGTCGGACTACCGCTGCTTCAAACTGTCATGCAGTGTTTTATGACTACCGGCGGTCATTGTGACATTCCATGACTTTTTTTATGATATGCGCCATGAATCAATTTTGTGGGACTACCGCTGCTTCAAATAGTGTCATGCAGTGTTTTATGACCACCGGCAGTCATTATGACATTCCATGGCGATTTCATGGTATATGTTATGAATCAGTTTTATGGGGCTACCGCTGCTTCAAACAGTGTCATTCAGTGTTATATGAATGCCGACAGTCATTACGACATCCCATGACTATTTTCATGATATGCGCCATGAATCAATTTTGTGGGACTACCGCTGCTTCAAACAGTGTCATGCAGTGTTTTATGACCACCGACAGTCATTATCACATTCCATGGCGATTTCATGGTATGTGCTATGAATAAATTTTATGGGACTACCGCTGCTTCAAACAGTGTCATGCATTGTTTTATTACTACCGACGTGCCTTATGACATTCCGTGACTATTTTCCTGATATGTTCCATGAATCAATTCTATGGGACTACCGATGCTTGAAACAATGTCATGCAGTGTTTTATCACTACCGATTGCCATTATGACTTTTCTTGACTATTTTCATGACACGTACCATGAAAGGAATTTATGGGACTGCCACTGTTTCAAACAGTGCCATAGAGTGTTTTATGGCTACCGACGGCCATTATGACGTTCAATGACTGTTTTCATGACATGTGCTATGAATCGATTTTATGGGACTACCACTGCTTCAAACAATGTCATACACTGTTTTATGACTACCGAGCGTCATTATGACATTCCATGACTATCTTCATGACATGTGCCATGAACCGACATTATGGGACTACTGCTGCTTCACACAGTGTCATACAGTGTTTTGTGACTACTGACGGTCATTATAACATTTCGTGAGGACTTTCATGATATGTGCCCTGAATCAATTTTATGGGATTACCATTGCTTCAAGCACTGTCATATTGACATTCTCTGACTATTTTCATGATACGGGTCATGACTCGACGTTATGCAGATACCGCTGCTTCACACAGTGTCATGCAGTTTTATGAATGCCGATGGTCACTGAGGCATTCGTAGGTAGTCATCATACACTGTATAAGAGGGATGTGAAGCAGCTGAGTTACAGTAGATATCGTGTAAATATCATTGAATGTCATAATGAGCGTCAGTAACCATAAAACAGTATAGGACACTGTGTTAAGCAGCGGTAGTCCCATAACACTTTGGTACGGTCAAAATTAGAATACGCAGCCGGTGTTACTAGAGCGCACAGCAAGCATTTTTCTCTCTCGTCGTATAGAGCATCCTTACAAGCTAGAATCAAAACTAAGTTAGAGGGACACACATAAATACTCCACACCGCGGCATTAACGAATGGACCGACTTGCCAGCAGATCTTGCCGCACTGCGAGATCTTTGTAGCTTTCAGATAGCCTGCGAGAAAACGTTCTCTTGATTGTGGCACTCAAACTTGTCTAAAAATTTCTATTTTATGTTCCTATTTCTCCCCCTTATCTAACGCCTTAACGTAAATGGTCTTTAAGGAAATGAAATAATGTTGGTCCATGCGACATATAATGTCATAATGGACGTCTGGAGTCTCTAGAACACTTGTGGCACTGTATGAAGCAAGGGTAGATGGATGAAGCCGAGTCATGACCCAAATCATGAAAATAGTCATGGGACTGGCCCATGACTGAAGGGACGCAAAAGCTTTTTCGCAGGTATTACGAACCATTCGTTGCGGTTATTTATTATCCCGAAATGTGGATACGCGAAATCCCGAGATTTCGGAACATGATCTCAACTCGGTTACTAATCCATGGACGAAAATCTCCGTGCGAGATTACTGGACTGAGGAACTGAACGTGAACCCTCGTGGACAATCGGCCGGGAGAGAAGGAACAGCTTGGATGTTATCAGCCAGTTTCCAGAGTTGATTACGCAAGATAATCGCAGCGAGCTCGATTGTATGTCTCCATACAGTGATTAAAAAAAGACACACAGTTATTCTAGTACATCTTCTGTGTGGTCGGCTGTCGTAAACCTTGTTGTGTTTAGTAGCGCATGGTGGCCATAAATTGAGATCCCCACAATGAGAGAGCTACTTTTATGGCACGCCCATAAGTGCACTCAAGTTGCATCCTTTTCAACAAACGTCTCACCGCATATTGTCTAAAAGTAAGGCACTTCTTTGGATTCAAAGAATGGTTGTACCAATTCTTCCAAACGTTACTTAGTTACCAACGAGCTTTCTTCATTACAGGTTCTGCCATCCATCACAACATAGTTTTTTTTTATCGTTCCTAATATTCATCAACAGCCTTTTTTCCCTTTGCTCCAAGATTTACGGCCAGAGAAGGACATTAATGGCTTTTCTTTATCGCGTCTCTGCAGGGTCCATTAATATGCAGGCAGTTGTTTAGCGGCCATATTGGTGCGATATTCACTTTCGCCCAAGTTGACCTACCGATGGTGTCTCTAGATGCACGAAAAAAGTATTCTTTCGTTCCCCCACGTTTTAGAGACAGTTTTGGGCGGGAGCATGACCCTGTCGGGCGCTGACGTCGTTTTTGCGTAGAAAGTGGGATCACGTGACGGCGCATGCGCATTAGCTATTTCGATGTTGTCTCTTATTCTGAGCGTTGTCTACTCCACATATCGCGTATTTTAACCTTTCCTTGTCACGATAAGCAGTTTTTGTCGCTGCACGAGCCTTCTTGGAGGTTTGGTTCATGCATGTTCAGCTGTGGCTAAAGGTTCGCGGGACCACTGAATAGTGAAATGAACTAACAATAGAAGAAATAATGATAGGCATGCCCAAAAGTCGTCTAGTATTGACTGAAGCACTTTTGTTCTAATTTAGACCTTCGATGTGATCTTGGCAGACTGCTCAATTTTTCGTGCTGTCGATATTTAGATTTCATGTAGCCTAATTGATATAGCTGCGAGCCGATCGCGCTGCTTTCGGAGAAAATATATTGTGTGACAAACACACGATGAGCTTCGTGTAATGTTCAACATGCGTTTCTCATTAGATTATGTCTAAATGTAGGTCTTGAGCCATCAGCCCCGTGCGTCTAACATATTTTTCGAAACTGCAAAAGAAAACCTGAACGACCCCTAATTATCTGTTAAGAGCAAATGCTAACGTTTTGTGACAAAGGAAACTGTAACTGTTGACAAGGTGGAAAAGTGGCTTGGATATCAAACAAAGTACGTGCTCGTTTCAGAATTCTCAAAAAGAAATCTCGCACTGCCCCGAAAACATGGAATTAGAATGTTAATTAACCAATAGTTGCGCTTTGAAACAGTATATCCACATGTGAAACTCGCATCTAGGTAGCGTTTTATTATCTGTAAATGATAAGACGTGTATTTTATTCACATAAAACTCTACTTTATCACTTTCAAGTTGCATGAGTTTTTCAATTGTTCTGAACGGAGAAGCTGCCAACGTTTAAATGTGAAACGTCTCAAGCACCGGCTCCAGCTATCGATAAAACCGCTGTTTGGCGCAGATGACGTCATTTGCAAGCTGAAATATGGGGAGGTTTTTCTTATTTCTCTACATTTCGATGAGCGGCACTGAAAATCAAGTTTTCCGCAAAGAAACTTTGGAACGAATGCGTTCGTTTTAGAGGTTTAACACTTTTCGCTCGAGGACAAATTGTCCCAAGCATACAGAAACCGTAGTCTCTGCTCTTTAGGCTATTTTCACGAACAGATGCTTCAGTGTTGTTCTCTTTCATGGTGGAAATTCTGTTGCTGCCATTCAGCATGCCCTCGTAGAATCCGAGAGGATAATACTCCTTGCTCAATTGAGTACTGTCAGCGAGGCGGTTGAATAAATTTTCGCATCGTAGTCATTCAATCTGGTTGCAATTATAGACAGAATCTTGTCTAACGTCGTCGAGAAATACTTGTTCGTTAGAATGTTACACCCTGCTTTCCCTTTCGGTAATCGAATGTTACACATGCACCATGTCAGTTGTCGTCGTTGTTGTTGATCTTGTTAACGTCGGAAATGACTGGACTGGTTACAAGTGGACGTCTACCACTTCCAGTTTTTATTTCCCATGGTAGACATTCAACCTGGCTGCAATTATAGGCGGAACCTCGTGCAACACCGTTGAATTCTTAAAATGTGGCTTTATTCATTTTCGTCATAGCCCCACCTAAATTGTTCCCTTGCACTTCATCATCTCTAATCGACCGTATTATAGTCGTAATCTTTCGGTTGCTGTTCCTTTTGTTAAAGTCGGAAATTTTTTTTTTTTTTTTTTTCGTTCAAGAAAGGGCAAGCGA
This sequence comes from Ornithodoros turicata, assembly GCF_037126465.1. Classification (NCBI taxonomy): domain Eukaryota; kingdom Metazoa; phylum Arthropoda; class Arachnida; order Ixodida; family Argasidae; genus Ornithodoros; species Ornithodoros turicata. The sequence goes on along the minus strand of NC_088203.1, from coordinate 483,583 downwards.
CAGAATGATCAAGAGAGAACTGATGTTCTGAGGCTCAAATTGCCTAAGACCATGAAAGAAGGACGCGAACCCACGTCTTCTGGATTATCAGTCCAGGGCTCTACCAATTGAGCTAAGCTAACACACCTCCCCAATGTCTTCCAAGGGCGCGTCATCTGACGGGACAAATCAACCACTCTCTCTCACTCACCCCCTTTCACTCTTACATTTTTCTCACTCATACACACAATCATACGACGGGATCGACGCAAGCGGCAACTGTTGAACATGAGAGAACTCATGTTCTGAGGATACGTCGAGGATACGTCGATCCCGTCGTATGAATGTACGTGTGAGTGAGCAAAAATGTAAGAGTGAAAGGAGGATGAGTGAGAGAGAGTGGCTGGTTTGTCCCTTCAGATGACGCACCCTGGAAGTCGCTGAGAAGGCATGTTAGCTTAGCTCAATTGGTAGAGCCCTGGATCGGCAATCCAGAAGATGTGGGTTCGAATCCTACAGCAACCTTTTCAGTGACATCGACAGAATGATGTACAATAACAAATGGGTACCTATCTTACCGAATCCCCCCGCGAATGTTTCAGCCGCTCGAAACTTTGCTTCACAGACTCGGACAATGAATTTCTGTTCAAGAAATGCGCCCAACCTTCGTCATTGTGTTCAACGTGTGGTTGCGTGACGATTCGGAACATATTCTTCTCGAATGTGCGTGGTTTCGAACTGCACGTCTGCAACTTGAGAGATCTCTGGATCGTCTTGATAGCTGACCCTTCGACGTTGTGAAAGTGCTGGGCCAATGACCATCCTCAGGGTGCGCTCACTCATCACCTTCGTTAGGAGCATAGCAGAGCTTCTTTTCTTTTTTCGTTTTTGACCTGGAGTAGCTTGTACAGCGGTGGGCGGGCTCTCATCGTTTTTTCTCCTATAATCATCATCATCATCAACAACAAATGTGTATGTATTTCTGAAAAATGAGAGCGGTGATGCGTCAAATACGATCATCCGTGTACAGTGATCTCCTGCAAAACATTTCACTTCTCGTCCGTCTTTTAACGGCCGTCCGAGCTCGTGTTTAAGCAAACAGGGTGCGTGCGTTTCAAAGCGAGAAAATCTTTTTCCGCGTCAATCTGAAAACCTCTTCTTTCGATCAATGCAATCAACTGACAAGGAGGCAACCAAGACGTGCAGCCCCTAAAATTTTTCGCCTTCCGTTTGTGACGTTTATCCCGACCTCTAATGGCTGGTCGATTACGGATGGTCGTTAGGAGCCGCAGAAAACCGGAAATGACCCTCACCGGAAGTAAACCTCACGACCGTCGAAGGTAGCCTTCCGCGACTGGCTGATAACAGGCGTTTCTGGGATTCAGCCACGGAAAGAACGTTTCTGCTCCAGTTTTATTACAGTGAAAGAAAAGTCACCGTGAGCGCAGTTATTCATCAGGTACCCCTTCTTGCTTCGTGCTGCATAACAAATTCTTGGGCATTTCTTTTCTTCGTGATCGGCAGAAAATCAGTGGAGAGAAGTGTTTCGGTCGCGTAAACAGGATTTATAGCAAAGGCGATAACCTTTGATTGCCATTCATCATCTCGAAATAAGGTTTTTTTTTTTTTCACCTTTGACTGCCTTGATTTTGTTCCGTTAGCATTTTCCAAGTGTCAAAATGCTCCTCCCAGCTGGCATACTTCCCCAGGTAACTTTGACTACCTGCTTGGGAAAAGTTATGGTGATGATGATGATGATGATTGGAGTTTTAATGCCGCATCGACAACACAGGTGGAAAAGTAATGGAACGAATGAAGTAATTGCGTAGAATTGAGTGGTGACCTTCTTCACTCAAGAACAAGCTGGGTTCCGACGTCACCGCAGTTGGATAGATTATATCCTAGACGTGGTCACGTCGGGGAAGAGGGAAGATCTCATTCGCGGTATTTCGTGACGTCTCTCCTCTGTCCCTTTTTCGGGTTCCATTTTTTCACTATGTACCAGCTGGCCTGCACCCTTGCCCTTTTGCCATTAGTACTTCTTGGCGTTAAAGCTCAGCTCCGCCGATTTTCGACTGCGACAGAATGGAGCCATGCATGGGCTGTGCGTTCGTTTCCGCACAGGGAGCATACATGTGAAAATTTTTCACCCATTTGTTTGTAGTTTTTAAGAAAACAATTTTTTAAATTTCGCTGGCACGGCGGTCCTGTGGTCGGCAAACCCTGACCAATCCAGGCTTCGTCGTGGCTTGGCTAACGCCAAGTCGTCGATGCGATGGCGGAGATCTATGGGCGAAGGTGAATGTTTTTTGTGTGTTCCGTGATAATTGCTGTCGTTAATAGCCTCACAGATAGTTTTGCCGGTCTTCTTTAACAAGCCTTACAGGATGGCCTCGTTGTGCAACGACGGCCGTCGTGAGCGGACATTCTGTGCCCGCACTGTGCTTCGTGCTACCAACAAGACCTAACACCTAACGTGTGACGTACACTTACGCATTCTCAATAGCTTTGGCAGCGCACTATGCGCGGACTTGCTGCGCGTGCAGAAAGCACCACCAAAGGTATTGAGAACGAGAACGTGCTCGAAGACGAAGTATTCCTTATAAGAAACATGGTAAAACGGTGCGGTGGTCCCCGATAGCTCGTGACAACTATTTCAGCACGATACAGCGGCCATGACGGAGTGTAAACACAAACTGGTTGCCAGGCAGCGCTGGCTAGGTGTGGCTATCCAATCCGCGCAGTTCCAAGTATGACGTCACAAGTGGAACTGCCGCCCGGTAGTTTTTCTCAAATTTCTCACGAAGGAGTATGGAAATTTGGAAAGCAATGTGCGTTTATGAATGAAGTTGGGACCACGGTTCTGAATATCACAACGTCTTCATACTTTCGGAACAGCAGCGGAGCTGCACTATGACATGCAGCGTCAGTCATCCATCAATCTTGCTTTATACAGCGCTGCGCTCTCACGTAAAACGTTGCTTTGGATCGCTGATTTTCTCAGTCAACAATGTATTTTCATCCAAGGCGACAAGACAAGACGACACAGAGCAATTACCCATCCCTCAGGATGTGCCACAAGGAAACATCCAAGGTCCGCTCCTCTTTAGTGCCGCTATGGCGGGCATTGGAACCTGCATTCAGTGGAAAGCAGACTTGTGCCCGTTACTCGAAAAAAGTAATTGATTACCGTTACCGTTACTTCTACGCAAAAAGTAATTGATTACCGTTACCAATTACTCGACTCCAAATGTAACTGAGTAACGAGTAAAAAAGTAACGCGTTACTCCGGTCGTTACTCTGCATTCACGCAAATTATACCTGTCTTTGTGTGCCCCAGAAAAAAAGAGAAAGGAAAGAAAGAAAGGTTCAATAGCGGAACAGCTGAAATAACACGAAAAACAAAAACGCTTAGGACAGGTAGATCTACTGTACGTCTGTACTGTAGATCAGGTACGTCTACGGTATTTATCGCCCGGGAAGACGTTGACCCGATTGTGGAAGAACATTGCCTGGAACCTCCCCATGACTCACTAAACCTCTAAGCCTTCAGGTACCACCATACTGGTGTAGGAAAAGATTAGGGAGAGATACCCTGAAATTCCAGAACGTTAGTACAATGACCTGCACTTGCTATAGTAGAACGATCCAACAAAGGCTGACGGCACCAGGTGCTTGACTTGGGGCAGACATCTGAAAAATAAGTTAATCTCTGCAGGAAAAGTAATCAATTACTGAGTAATCGATTACTCCAAAAAGTAATTGATTACTCGAAAAATTACTTTCACAGTAAAGTAACTGATTACTCGAAAAATTACTCAAAAAAGTAATTGATTACAAGTAACGCAATTACTAGTAACGCGTTACGCACAAGTCTGGTGGAAAGTCATCTGTTTCCTGTATGCTGATCACATCTGTATTTGGGCACTTTTCGCCAGCATCTTCAGCGCATGTTAGATGCCATTCGTCACTATTTGCTCCAGGCAGGAATGGGGATATCCGTAGAGAAAAGCGCCGTTCTAGCCTTCACGCACAAAGACATGCATAGATGTATAATGCTGGAAGCTCACTGGAGCAGGTGACACATCACAAGTCTCTCGGCATAACTCTGTCATGGAATTTCTCGTGGAGGCGCCACATAGACGTTCCAACGCTGGATCGGTTACGATCTCCTCACGTTGCACAATGCCTTGGCTCCCGTCTTCCATGGACTTCCTCAGGCATTGGTACAAAAGATTGAGCCCTGAACGCGCGAAGCCTTCGAGGCGCTGAAACCCGCCTAGTAGTTGCTCAGGTCAGGGACGTCCCCATTGAGGTTCTCCGTACTCTGGAGACTGCACACCACTATCTGCGTGTAAACGCCGCCCTCTGATTCGCAAGCTTCACGCTAGCGGAACGCGACGTTTTATGCTTCTACAACATCATTCAGACCTGATATTCCCAAATTCATAGTCGACCCGAGGGCACCAAAAGTGCTTCCATGGACGTTACCTACGCCGCATGTCGCTGTCTCCACCGGGCCTCAACAACAACAAAAACAGCTATCTCGATGTTATCCTCAGGCAACTTGCCCTTGACTTCATCGAGACTCAATACTGCAACGGTACCGCTCTAGACACGGATGGATCGTCGACCAGGGATACTTCATCTGCAGCCTTTGCCATTCCGTCAGAGTCCGTTACACGTGGATGTCGTCTGTCTCACCATACCTCGTCGACATCCACTGAGCTTTGTGTCATCCTGCTGTTCTTGATATATGCGGCAGGCTGCGAACCGCGGCAATGGGTAATTTATACAGACTCCAAAGCAGCTCTCCTGTGCATTAAAAACATGGGCATCCGCGGTTCTCTATCCTCAGCGGTGATGGATATGCTGTGCATCCTGAAGTCTCTACAAGAACGCTCTCACTCCATTGCCTTTCAGTGGGTTCCAGGGCGTTGCGGAATAACTGGGAACCACGAGGCCGACGCTGCCACTGCACATCACCAACGACGCCCATTGTACTTTCGAGAGGAGACAGAAGATCCCTTCTCGGGCATTTGTCTGATTCCTGGTCTACCCTACAGTGGCCATTCCAACCAGGTCCTCTTTGCGAAGTGTAGGCCCAACGCTATCATACCGGCTGCCTGCAAAGCCTCCTCGTCCCCTGAAGCCGCTCATCCACAGGCTACGTCTGAACGTGGCTCCGTTCTATCGCCACCAGCTAGGCTGTGAGGTTCGCCCTATTTGCAACGAGTGGGATGGACTTGCCAACATAGAGCACGTACTCCTCCGCTTGACAGAAGCGAAATGGCGCTGACAAGATGGTGGTGCATGACTGTAGACTTGTCTCGGGTCACAGTCATACTCCTCCGTTGTCGGACTTATATCCACTAGAGGTGTACACTGCAGTCACAGCTTGCCACCAGCCGTCTCTTCAACTTGTCGTGCATTCTCGGCCCACTCCAGGGCGGCCGTACATCATGTAATTTCTGTAACGGCCCATTTCGACGAAGACGAGGAGGAAAAAGAAGGTCGAACGTTGGGGGATTGGGGGTTTTGTGCAAGGATATGAGTAAAAGGAATATTACAAATTGGTGCGGTCGACATGTGGGTAACGTTTACTGTGAGGCCCAACGGCTCACAAGACTTCATCGTCACTGCATGTGAAGTGGATGAAGAACCAGCACTCGAGCTACCTCAACAGCTATCCACATCGGAGTTGAAGGAACTTATTCTCCAGAAAGCCAAAGCAACACTACCGGAGTTGCTGGAAAAAGAAAACGTGAAGGTAAACCTGGTAAAGCCCTTCGATGGACAGTCCGCCAGCCCAGCCTCCTGGCTTAATTTCTATGAATATGCGTGCGACAAGAATTACTGGCATGTTGACGAGGATCGCGTGAAGAGCCTCCGTATGTTTCTCACCGGAATGGCAATGAAGTGGTATGAACTCCGTATCCCAGACCATGCACGCCAAGCCTGGAATGAATGGAGAGAAAGCTTCCTCATTTCATTTCAAGAAAATTCGGTAGACAGGTGGGACAAAGCCTTCCGCTTCCGGTATAGGCCGACAGAGACGCCTCTACAATACTTCTTTGAGAAACGACGACTACTGCAGATAGCTGACACCAACCTGCCTCAAACATCGGTCGTCCCTCTCATAATACATGGGCTAACAAGAGATATGCAGAAGCAAGTTCAAGTAAAAGCTCCTAACACAGTCGAGGAGCTTCTTACCTGCATGAAAGAGCTGTGCGTGGATACTCTACCACGCAATCCCACAGACACCCAAGGTCTTGCAACCACACAACCCTTCCGTGATCGACGAGGGACAGGGCCACAGAACCCAGGAAATCGAGGTTGGCAAACTCGAGGAGCTGTAGGAGTGAGGACACTATACTGTCGAGAAACTGAACACGACGACGAACTCGATGTACAAAAAAAACGAGTAAAAGAGGGTGAACAGTCCCACCCGTTGAGAACCCGACTTTTCTCTACATAGACCTTACAGTGAACGGAAATGTTTCAAAGGCACTGCTTGACATTGGAGCCTCAGTTAGTGTGGTAAATAAGAAAATACTAGACAAGACAAGTATCACACCTGGAAGAATATTAGACGTCGTCAATTATGATGGTACCAGGAACACCTTTCATCATTGGGCCGACATCACACTGACTTTTCAAGGAAACACCAAACAGACAAAAGCCTTAGTACTTGAAGACGGAGACTACGACCTCCTCTTGTCCCATCCAGACATGAAGGAACTACGGATAAACACGTACTGGGATGACAAGGTAGCTGTGCAACGAGTTGACTGTGAAACATCCACACCTCGCCGCTTGAAGGTAGACAAATCAGAAGACGTCTTCAAGAAGTTTCCAGAGCTCCTCTGCATTACCAAATACCCCACGGCAACAACGTATCTAGAAGTGCCATTTGAGTTACGGTCCACAAACGTGGTTTGCAAGAAACCGTACAACATGTCAAGGGATAAGAGAAAGTGGCTAAAGCAAGAGCTACAAGACATGCTAGAGGGACAAATAATCCGCCCGTCGGTATCAACGTTTGCCTCTCCTGTAACAATAGTGCCCAAAGAAGACGGCACATTTCGGCAGATTACCGGTGCATTAATAGGCAAACTGACTTGTTTCCTTTTCCCATGCCGCGAATTGACAACATCATTGACGAGACCGGAGGCTGTACAGTTTTCTCCAGGATCGACCTGAACAAAGGCTTCTGGCAAGTTCCCCTTAAAGAGGAGTTTCAGAAAATGATGAACGAAGTCTTGATCCGATTCCTCGGTCAGTTCTGCAATGTCTATGTAGATGACATTATTGTTTATTCCCGGACAAAGGAGAAATATTCGAAACATTTGGGCTTGGTGCTCGAGGCATTGTCTAAGGCTCACCTCAAGATTAATCACAAAAAGAGTAAGTTTTTCAAGGGCCAGGTGCAATTCCTCGGTCGTGTATTCGACGGAAACACCAAAAGCACAAAATTTGAGTCAGTGGTGCGTATCCAGAAGTTAACGAAACCGAACGACGTCCGTTCTCTGAGAGCATTTCTTGGACTTTCTGGGCACTTCCGAGCCTTCATACAGGATTATGCCAGGAAAACAAGGTGCCTCACGAGACTTCTACAGCAGAACGTAGACTTCAAGTGGACACCAGAGTTCGAAGATGCCTACAAATTCCTGGTGAAAACTATTTCGTCAGACCCGGTACTTACGTTGCCAAATTTTAATCTGCCATTTGAGCTTAGCACAGATGCTTCTCACTATGGCACAGGCGCAGTCTTACACCAGCGATACAAGAAGGAACCAAAGGGCCGCCAGCTTCGCCTGGTTGGGTTCCACTCCTACACGTTTACAAAGGCGGAGGTGAACTACACCAAAACAGAAAAGGAAGCCCTAGCTGCTCTCAAAGCGATACGGTACTTCCGACCTTATCTGGAAGGATCACATTTCAAGCTATTCACTGATCACCAAGCTCTCACATACCTCTTCGAAATGACATAGCCAAAGGGAAGGATTGCTCGGTGGATTAACGAACTGCAGCAGTTCGACTTGGAAGTATCCCATCGACCAGGGGTGTGTCTTACCGATGCCGACGCTCTTTCGAGACTTTCGTTGACAACAGACACCGTCGATTTTGTCTCTATTAATGCACTCAAGCTTTGGGAAGGTTCAGAGCCGCTGAAGCTCAAACGCGGCAGGTACATGGTGCCTTCTACAATGGTACATAAGGTTCTCGAGCTTTATCACGAGAGCCCTGAGTCTGGTGGACATGATGGTTTTAGTCGGACGTACGGCAAGATTAGAAAGCGCTTTTACTGGCCTACAGTCAAGAACGACATCCGAGAATACATCCGCTCATGTCATGTGTGCCAAAGGTATAAAGTAAAGTACCGACAAACAATTGATGAAATGGCTCTCGGAGAACATTCGAAGACACCTTTTAAGGTCGTGCATGTTGATCTTGCAGAACTAAGGAAAAAAGGGGAAGGTGTCCAAAGAACGCAGGCGTTTTTGATCGCTATCGACAAATGTACCCGCGTGGCAGCTACCAGACCGGGAAAAGAAGACGTCAATAGCGTGATTGCACTGTTAGAACGCGCTATGTTCGCTATGTTTCAAGATCCCAAAGTCGTCGTTTCAGGTAACGGCCCAGCATTTCGGAGTAAGAAGCTCAAGGCATGGGCTCAAAGTAGAGGTATTGCACTGAAGCATACCGCTCCCTACCACCCAGCAGCTAATGGCCTTGCCGAACGTGTGATACGAGACTTAAAACAGTTCATCAACGTGTACCCCGACTTTAGAGGAGGATGGAAGTGCTGCCTACTGAAGAAGTAAGAGCGCAGTGCGAAAGCACAGGTTTAATGTGGGAGCGAACAGCAAAGGTAGAATGAGTGCGCGAGAAACAGTCGCCACAAGGCTGTTGTCGCCCTCTTCAAACACCCCCTCGACAACTAATGATCAAAGAGACACATGTGCTTCCTCGGAAGCAGTAGTCGCGGTCGCGGGATGGGTTTGGTTAATGCGTCGGCGACCATCCTGGCTGTTTCGCAGTATTGCGGGTGTATGACTCCGCGTTGGACCAAATCTCTGAGATGATGATGTCGCACGTCAATGTGTTTTGTTCGCGCGCTGTGTGCCTCGCGAAGTGCAAGCTTGATGCAGCCTTGGTTGTCCTCAACTTGAAGTGCACCAGAAGCTTAAAGCTGAAGCCCTCCGGGCAGCCAGGTATGAAGCTGGAGTGCTACGTGGATGCGGATTGGGCAGGAGATGTGTCGGACCGCAAATCGACTAGCGGGTACTTCGTCCAGCTGGGAGGCAGTCCCGTCTCCTGGTCCACGAGGAAACAGATGTCCGTATCATTGTCATCTACAGAGGCCGAATATGTCGCAGCGGCACACGCGTCACAAGAACTTTTGTGGCTGCGACAGCTCTTACAAGTTTTTGGTTATGACCAACATCTGCCGCACTGCGCTCTTACTTCTTCAGGTTATGGACACCTTGTTCAGAAGCACTGTTCCATGCTTATCTTCCTCGGTTTTTGCTAATTGAACTACCGCTGCGTCAGCCGTCGGAGTTATGGCAGACTCGGGCAAGTTCATGGTTGCGAAGTTGACAGACGGCAACTACTAAGCTTGGAAATTCAAGATGAGAATGCTTCTGATCCGGGAGGACACTTGGACATACGTTGCAGACGAAGCCCCAGTGGATCCGTCGACTGCGTGGGTTGCTGGGAGATCGGAAGGCGCAAAGTACGATTTGCCTTAGCATCGATGACAGCCAAATAGTGCACGTCTGTAACTGCTCATCGTCGAAGCAGATGTGGGATGAACTGAAGAAGGTTCATGAGAGAGCAAACCTCAGTAATACTCTGTATTTACTGAGGAAATTATATCAGTCACGATTGGACAAGGATGAAGAGATGCAAGTCTACATAAGGCACACCTTGGAGTTGGTGGAGCGACTACAAGGAATTGGGCAAGAGATAACTGACTTCCAAGTCGCTGCTCTTCTTCTTAGCGGGCTTCCGGATTCCTACCAAGCACTGGTCACCGCACTTGATACACGGCCCGACGATGACCTCACGCTCGAATACGTAAAAGGCAAGCTTGTAGACGAATTTAAAAGGAAGCAAGAGATGACAGTTGTGTCAGCAATGCCCGACTCGGAAGCGGCACTCCGTGTGCAAGGTTCCCGTGACACGAATACGTCCAGCGATACAAGAGAGTGCTTCTATTGTAAGAAGAATGGACACATCAAAAGGAACTACGCTGCTTGGAAGGCGCAGAGAAAATCGCAGAAACAGAGAAGCAGACAGCGTGCTAAGACGGCAGTATCTCAGCACTCGTCCTCGTCGGAGATTGCTTTTCTTTTATCGAGAAATTCTTCTGCCAAGGATTGGCACATCGACTTAGGCGCCACAAGTCATATGTGCAACGACCTGAACTTTTTCACGTGGAACTTCAGGGAGAAGACAGAAGTGGTTACAGTTGCGAACGGCCAGCACGTTTCTTCTCAAGGCGTGGGAGATAGCATCCTGCAGTGTCGGGTATCGCCGTCGGTAGTCAAGACTATTCCTGTCACAGAAGTCCTTTACGTGCCTTCTCTGGAGGGTAACTTCCTTTCCGTGAAGAGATTAACTGGTCTCGGCAACGTGGTGACCTTCCGGGGAGACCAGTGCACGGTTGCTAAGAATAAGCAGGTCTTGGCTACAGGAAAGCTCGAGCGGGGCCTTTACCGGCTTGTGACAGCTAAGACCGAAGTGGCCAACATTACACAAGCTTCGCATCACAAGAATTGCATCCATATTTGGCACCATCGGTTAGGACACCGAGATGCAATTGTACAGGGATGGTTTGGCAGACGGAATCCTTATTGAAGACTGCGACCGGCTGCTCAAATGCACAAGCTGTATAAAAGGAAAAATGAAGCGGGCATCCTTCCCAAAAGTGAGCGATTCAAGAGCGGAAGGCGTACTGGACCTGGTACACACAGACGTTTGCGGGCCCATGAGGGTTCTCACGCCGAGCAAGAACAAGTGCTTTGTAACGTTTATCGATGACTACTCTCGGTACACTGTGCTATACTTGCTAAAGTCCAAGGACGAGGTACCTTCGAAACTTAAAGAGTACCTTGCATTAGTAAAGACTAAGTTTGGCACGTACCCGAAGGTCCTGCGTGCGGACAACGGAACCGAGTACACTGGCAGTACATCTCGACTGATTCTGCGAGACTGTGGGGTTGAGCTTCAGACCACTGTTCCGTATAGCCCTCAGCAAAACGGTGTAGCAGAAAGGAAAAACCGCACACTGTGTGAGAGTGCCAGGAGCATGCTTTTTGGAGCGGATATGCCAACGACTTTTTGGGGTGAAGCCATCCTGACGGCATGCTACCTCCAAAACCCACTACCAGGCAGAGCAGTTCAGAGAACACCTTACGAGCTGTGGCACAGCAAAAAGCCGAGCTTGGAACATCTCAGGATGTTTGGGAGTCACGTCTTCGTGCACGTTTCAAAGGAAAAACGGTCTAAATGGGATGCTCGTGCTGTCGAAGGGAGACTGGTTGGCTACGGAAGAACTCAGAAGGGATACCGAGTACTTCTCAAAGGGAGTCATGAGATAAAGGTGACTCGGGACGTGGTAATCGATGAAGCTCCAATCATACAGAAGTTCCGCTCGGAATCGTCTCCACCATGTCACGAAGAATCAGGAGATCACCGTCTACGTCATGAAGCGGGTGCAGATAGTTCCAGCGAGATAGAAGTACAGATGTGGCCGAGCATATCTTCACCCCAGGAAGAAGAGGTCAATGGTACATCGTGAGAGGAACGAGGGACAGCCGTAACTGAGCTTCGGCGTTCGGCTAGGAGCAATAAGGGCGTCCCGCCAGACCGATTTTCCTACATCGCTCAGGCCGCGCCAACTGCTGATCCTGGGAGCTGCAAAGAAGTTCAAGCATTGCCAGCTTCCGAGAGAGTGAAGTGGATTGAGGCTGCAAACGAAGAGATTGCTTCACTTCACCAACTTAATATGTGGGCTCTTGTGGAGCTTCCCCCTGGAAAACGACAATTCGGTTGGAAATGGGTTTTCAAAACAAAATGAAACAAAGACGGCAATGTTGAGAGATACAAGGCAAGGCTCGTTGCCCAGGGGTACTCTCAAAAATACGGAGAGGACTACGACGCTACTTTCGCCCCCGTTGCAAAGCTTACGACCTTGCGGGTTCTTCTCACGGTATCAGCATCACGAAAGTTGCAGGTTCGTCACTACGATGTGCTTTCCTCAATGGAGTGATTGAAGAAGACATATACATGAGAAGGTTTCGTGTCGCCCTCTTCTAACACCTACAAGCTGCTGTTGCCCATCATAACCAATCGCAAACACAACGGGATTGGGATGCATACGGCCAAGTCCCTGTGCTGCCGGCTGACAGAGTTATGGGGATTGACCAAGCTATGGCCCTCATAGAAAAGCGTAGGACACCAGAGGAAGAACAGCGCTACCGCAGGAGAATGAAGCGCAACTTCGATAGGCGTCATAACATTGACATTCCGAATATTGAAGTGGCCGACCAAGTACTAGTAAGAAAAGGACTTCCGGCATCCTCCACGAAATATAAAGGGCCGTATGACGTTGTGAAGGTGGCCAGAGTGAAAGGCGTGTTAAAAAAACCATTTGATACATTGGAGACACTGCCAAGGTGGAACTTTCCTCGATAGGAAACGTTTTTCCATATCATTCCAGGAGGAATGGTCTCTCAGGGGAGGCGAGAATGTAACTGCCCATCTCGACGAAGACGAGGAGGAAAAAGAAGGTCGAACTTTGGGGGATTGGGGGTTTTGTGCAAGGATCAGACTAAAAGGAATATTACAATTTCCTTCTTGCTTTTTTGTTTTTGTTTTTTGAGGCGACTGGTCCAAAGGACTCATTGTGGCCCCGACAGCGCCCTCGGACATTCCCACCAGGACCGCCATCGTCGATCTGATCATCACCGTCATCTCTCATATTAGACCCCCATCTATGGGGTAGCGTTCCACTCCTAGATTAGAGAAGCTCCCCTGCAGTTCACCGTCAGAATGTAGGTAATTGTTGCTGTTGTTCTTGTTATGCTCCTCAAAGGTCCCATTTAATACCTCCTACTTATAGGTGAGCGCATAAGCAATGGTCAGAGCCAATTATCCCGACAAGTACCTAGACTAGAAAAAGATATTCCTTTCTTTGTTATTTTTGTGCCTTTTAAGCGCTACCTTTTCGTGAGCAAATTTCATTTCCTTGGTCTCAAAGCAACTATCTAACAAGTTTTTGCACTAAAACTGTGTGTCGTAGCATCTTCGCTGAAGCTCCTTGCTAACTCAATATCCTCTGAAGATGCCTTCATTTCGCAAAGTGCACGAAGAAATTAAATATTGGCGACACCTCGCGCTGCACTGACGTTTTTGCTTCGACCCGCCGATCTCGCACAGAAGTTAATAAACAGGGAAAAATTGTTTCAAGACTTGCAAGAAAAAAAAGCTTACAGTCTGCTCGATGAGTCACAAATGAAGTTTGGTCAAGTGTCTCCTGCCTCCATTCTTCCCTGTACTGAGCATGTAAATCGTAGGGTGACTCTCGTAAGACAATTTTGTAGCATCGTGTGAGGCACACCTGTCTATTCTGTTCATTGGCTTGAAGGACGTCACCTTACGAAATTCTTGGTTCAGCCGCTGCAGTTTATTGGTTATGATTTGTGAAGATAATTGAAAACGTTTCGTTCATCTATTTCTCTGAATGTGTGGATTGCAAAATGGCCAGTTTCTCCTCTCATCTTTTTCTTGCTGATTGTCCACGCTCCAGCGGCATCTCTAGTGTGACGTCACACCGACAGCTATTTCCTGCCAGGCAGGCCGCTCGGAGATGGCACGCTACCACCACCATCTATGGGGCGTAACTCACTCGGCGTCACAATCGGGGGGTCCCGCCACCTGGCGGCCGTCAGCAGGTCAAGTAGAGTCATCGTCCGGGATGGAATCCAAGGGCTGTGAACTGTTGTTCTGCAAGAAATGATAGATTGGTAGGTCCAATCTATCATAATCGAGGACCCTTGTGTCCTTATACTGCTGCTTGTTCCCCTTTTCTTTGCAGAATAACACCTCCCGGACGATGACCTCCACACCGGACTTCCTTCTACTTGACGGCGACCAGGTAGCGCGATCGTGACGTCATTGTATTGTCATTTGTCAATCTTCAGTCCTGACGATGGCGTTCACTTCCCCTTAATTTTCCACTCCCCCTTTTGCTTCTTCGTTGTCTGCCTCAGATTTTGTTAGTACCTATACATAAATATTTAATTTTGGTGGAACGCTCGTCTCCACGTCCAGATTTATTTAATCGTTTAATGTGAGCACATTTTTTAAGTTAATTATTTGCCGTCAAGCTCTACAACAGTTGGTGAGAACGTTGAGTTTTCCTCGGGGTGTCTCTCTCTCTCCACAGAACTTGTATAAAGGAAAGTCTTAATCAATCAATGGAGTGAGATGCACCGTAAGTTCCACAAGATATGGGATATAACCAATAAAGTCTCGTAAATATGGCGTGTAACCTGGAAGCCTTGTACTTAGCATGAAAACACTGCGTGGAATGCATATTGAAGAAAACTTGGCCAAGAACAAAATAACGCCGTTTGGGAACAAAGAAGAATATGGTGTGTAGCAGATGACCGACGACGTTGCGTCTCCTATCCACGCCGCCAGTAAGTGCAGCTTCAAGGCTTCGCTTTTCGCCACTTGGATCAAACTTTTTAGGACACGATTCAATCAGACCATTTGATTGAGGGTGATAAATAGACGAGGAAGTGTGCTTCATACTCGGTCGTGGAGAAATTGTGATCAGATACAATCTCTGTGGGGTATCCTTCGCGACTGAACAGAGTGCGCAGGAAGGAGATTACTGTAGAACTGTAGTAGTCCATTACATTGATCATAAACTTAGATTAGTGTGGCGCACGGTGTACAGGACCGACGATGTCCCATGGTCCATCCGGAAGAGGGCTCAAGATCAGGTGCTCGACATCGGTATCCATAGCAGGCCACCGGTAGTACTGTAGGGTCTGTTGTCTCGTGAGCTAACGCCATCAGCCTCGGACGTAGGGATGGTGGTAGGACTATCCGGTCTTGCCTAAGCAGCAACCCGTTCACTTCAGGCAGTTCGTCTTTCACTTGCCAGAATGCAGAGAGATTTATGCTTGGCCATCCCCGGTGGATGAACTTGAGAATCTGCGCTAGCAGTGGATCGGCAGAAACCTCAGCTTGAAGCTCTTGTCTTGAAAGTGCTGTCGATCAAGCATCTCTTCGTCATCTTGAAGGGACGGGAAGGAGTAGCCAAAGGCGCGTCTGCGATTACGTTTTGTTTTCCTTTCCTGTACACCAAGTCGAACGTGTAAGCAGGGTGTCGAACGGCAAATTATACGGGTTCGGTTCGGGTTCGCGTTGCTTGGATTTCGTTCCGGTTCAGTTCCTGTGCGGGCGCGCCAAAAATCTAACCGGTTCGCGAACCCGTTCAACGCTTCCATTTTATATCTCCTATGGGAGCTGCTTTTATCAGGAAATGCGTGGCTTACTGCTGTTGTCTGCATTGACGTTTTTAGTGGTTTGGCACTCCCTCGAGCGAGAGAAAGGGATCAACACTTATTGCAAATAGAGTCCACGCTGATGAAATGGTGTAGTGCTGCTACTTTCTGTTCCCAAAAGCCATTTTTTCACACGCAGAGTGCCAGCAAGATACAATTAAAAGGAGACTAATAAGATGGACAGCATCACATATACGATGGTACTTGCCGACACACTGCATTCGCAGCGTGAATCGATCTGAAACCGTACTGAAGCATGCCGAAAATAAGTATGCCAGCCTTGCTCTGTCCGAACTCGCAGCAGTATACCAGTTAATCCACAACACAAAGGCAATGTGTCACGACGCAATTGCACTACCAATAAACAGAACTACATTTACTTTTCAAAGCACGTCCAATCAAACAGCTACGCGTACGCTCCTTCTCCACTTGTCACGTGTAAAGGGAAATGTTGGGTGTTTACTTAATCGCATATTCGTCCCATAGAGCTACACAACTGGTCGACTCCATTCCTGCGTCTGCGTGGAGCGCAAGGACAACTGCGCTTCAAAGTGAGACGCTGAAAGTATACGTACTATACGTCCTCGTTTCACTGCTAGGTGAAAATTTGCGAAATCCATGATATGGATGTGTCCTCGTTCGGGGATTGAGAGAAACTCTTATGCTGACTTTTTTTTATGACCCAACTGCTTTGTTGCGAACCGCTATTATTTTTTACGGTTCTCTTCCGGTTCGGGTTCAATAGTGTCATGAAAATTTCGGTTCGGGGTTCGGTTCGACATGTAATCCTGCAGCCTCATACAGCAGCGTGTTATCCGTAGTGGGCGATGATCCGTAACTTAGTGATCGGTCTGTAATGTAAAACGGCGACCCCAGAGGTGGTCCACGGCCCAGACAAAGGCTTCCCTTTCCCCAACGGAGTAGCGTCGCTCAGCGGGTTCTCGATGCGAGCCATGCTGCTGTTGGAGTGCCAAAGTACTCCAAAGCCGTCCGTGAAGACTGTAATAGGCAGATCTCGATGAAAGAGCGCGGTTGATTCCATAAGCAGTGACTTGAGCCGGTTCAAGACAATTTGCCTCTCTTGAGTTCGGAGAAACGGTGTATCGCCCCGTAGAAGCTCTCGCAGTGGTTCTAATTTATCTCCGTAATTCTTTATCAACTTGACGTAGTAACCCATCATTCCCAGAAACGAAGAGAGTGACTTCTTATCGTACGGGGTAGCAGCATCTTGTATCGCCTCAAGATTTGAAAGGTTGGGAGAAATGCCGTCCGAGCTGACTGTATTGTCCAACAAAAGTCACTTGTTGCGTTTATAAGTCGCAAACGTCGCCACACCAGCAGTAGACAGCTGTTTCGGCCTTATTGGGCCATAGGTGGGCGACGTTTGAGCGAGTGCCGTCGAAGGTCACGTGGAAAGTGATGTCGTCCCGTCAGGTTGAGAGACTCACCTTGGAAAGCCCTGATGACAGTTGTGAAAATGATAGTTTCAATTAATGGGACGCCTCTGTAGAAGTCGCAAACGAAGTTGAATCCATTCATTTGGGGGAACTACTTTCTAGATTTTATCTCTGAGTGGATTCTCGATAAGCGCTGCTCTTCATAAGGCGCCTGTACATGAAGGCGGTCTCTGCATGGAAACATGACATTGGACAGAGCGAAAACAAGTCGCTATGATGTTGTAAACGTAGTTATAGAGGGGACTTGATTGCACCTTAGAGGTTGACAGCCATCGTCGTCCGACAGGTGGAGCTTCTTTTATCTACAGAAATCAGGCAGGGTGGCTGCTATTTCTGTGAGTACATTTTTCGAGCTTTGCATCAAAGTAAGGAAATTGTCCCTCTGGCAGGAAAAAAATGTTTCTGTGTCTGTTATACACATTGAGAAGGTCTTCCTAATTTACTGAATGTTCTTTGAGATGTTGAACATATTTCGAGTCATTCTATTACGCAATCTTTGTGCACAGAGCCGACGCCCCTAACGAACACAGCTGAACCTTTAATCGAATACATAGGTGGGGAAGTTACTTTTATTTTATAGTGCACTACCGTTACTCACTACTTTTTCAAAAAGTAACGGGTTACGCTATTCGTTACTGTTGGGATAGTAGGTAACGCGTTACTAACGCCGTTACTTCTGATAAGTAATGCCGTTACTTTTGCATTACTTCGTCAGTTGTCCTTATAATATGTACCATTTGGTTGAGTCACACAAGTGCGTTCCGCGGATCAATACACGCAATGTTGTGCACAAACAAGGGTCACGCATGAACAAAACTTACATGTATGATTTATTGCAACGCAGAAGTAGTTGACGCTCAAAATTTTCATCTGTGTTGCTGAGCAGACTCCTAATGACACGTGCGTGCTGCTTATCAAGGGTGATAGAGATGGTGACCTTTTATCTCACACAGTATAAATCCAAACAGCGAATCCGTTGGTACTTTTTACTTATTCAGACGGTAGAGGATATTTTTCTGTCGCTTTTACCCCATTCGTCCGAAAAATACCAAAGGGAGTGAAAAATAGAGGTGACATCTCAACCAGGGTAGGTCAACAACCCTTCTTTTGCGTTCTTCGCGGGTGTCTATGTGACCTTCTTGTCATTGTTGAAGATGAATAGAAAAAATCGTAGATTTTCCCGGGGTCTACAGGCACGGTCCTCGCTCAAGCTTTCAAGTTTAGACGATGAAGCAATGTTCCCAAACACGCAGTAACGCGTAACGCCGTTACGCGTTAGTTAGTAAAAATGTAATGACGTTACGTTACTCATTACTTTTCTCCCAAATGTAATGCGTTACCATATTTCACTACTCGAATGTAACGCGTTACTCCCCACCAATGATCGAATATGGGGACAACAAGTCGCATATTGGCGTTCCACTTTCCGTTTGTACTTCCATGACGAGGGCTATTGATATTCCATTAAAGCCCATTTCTATACTTAGTTGATACTTTTTTTAGGGATCTCTCCTAATCCCTCCATGACGAGTAGGGCAATGTCAACACGGGATCAAGATGAGAAATGGCAAGTCCCTTCTGATGGCGGATCATCTTCCTGCGCCCTTATGGGATCCAACTGGGCTGTCGAAAAGATTGTCTCATTAAAGGTTGTTATGAAGGAATAATGAGGCGCTTTCAAGAGGAAGAAACGAAAAGCAAAAATGGCGGGTTCGTGACCCACCCGCAACAATTGTGGTTTAGCGGCTCTCGTCGTACGAGAAAAACCTCGTTAGAAAGGTCCCACCGATCATTCCAAGAAAAACATGCTTCTGTCAACAGTCCCAATGTTTTCTCAAAGACAATTTTCCGTTTTAGCCATGTCAGCACGGTTCCTCGTTTCGGAAAATTCTGCACCTTCGACAGCATACCTTCAACTTTTACCTGGCATTTCGCTCCTGACACTGCCACTCTAGTGGAAATAATGAACGTCGCAGCTACGAGGAAGAAACATCAAGAGCCTAATTGGAAAGAGAAGAAATGTCACCAAGTTACTGTGCGTAAAAAAAGAAACACAGAGAAGGATTTGAAGATGACGTGGAAAGGTCCAGCTGAAGATGCTGCTGAGAAGCAAGATATCTTCTGCGACCTGACCAGTTTCATATAGGGTTCCCTTCCATCTGTTCACGTCTGAATGCCGCTCATAGGCTTCACGGCGCCAACACCGAATATGAAAAAAATCCCTAACCAGCAGAGTTGCCATATATAGGGCTACTTTGTCTACTTTCTGACTGCTGAAATTTGAGCGATGACGATTTGGCTATTTCCTGGCTACTTTGTGGATATTTACTGACTTCCGTGTACCTAAAACGTGATAGTTTTTAACGTGGCGACATATTTAATGCGTTCATTCCTCAATCCCTGGATGGTCGGCCTTCTCTCAGTCGTATGATCGCGGGGTTTGGTTACCGAAAATAATAACCGGTACCTAGGAACTGAAATTTTTCGTTTTCGTTTCCGTTTCCAGACGATTTTCGGTAGCGGTTTCCGTTTCGGTCTCAGAGGTGAAGGTAACGACAATATTTTCGTTTCCTGCAGAACTTGGGTATTCAACGTTTCCGGTAACAAACCCTGCTTTCTATGCGATACTTAAGTAGGATAAGTAGGAAACCGCAGAAGACGGATGTCCTCTTCCCCAACCACTCATACTCAACACAGGCACCAACTTGGCACAACTTCGGTACAACCTCGAGAGTTAGTTACAGCGCTTATGGCGGTTTCGTCCCGATTAGATTGGATTATTTTACTATCCCGAGAAGCCCCCGCTCGAACCATTCTGCAGGAATCATTTGCATTGTCTACATATATTTCGCCGCTATTAAATCAATCTGATCACTGATGAGATGATATCTATTTATTAATACTCTCAAGGAAAGCCACTACAGAGGGGATATAATTCGATGGAACATATCGGCATTCATACAAAACAATAACAATAGAAGGTGGTTTCACTTGACGCTCCTTCTAAGTATGAAGGAATTATGAATCAAGGAAGGTGTTATATGCATATTAAGAGGAAAGTTAGGGGAATTACGTTACGTGAATTACGTTAACGTTTCCAGGCTTGTATTTCGTTACGGTTTCCGGTGAAGGTAACGAAAATATTTTTGTTTCTGTTTCTATTTTCGTGTCCTGCAGAATTTGGGTATTGAATATTTCTGGTTTCCGCTTCCGGTAACCAACCCTAAATGACGTCCTTCAAGACGACGTTGACGTTTTCAAGATAGTTCAGTTGGGTGGAATTACGTAACTGGCAGCGACATTTAACATCACAGGAGGTACAGAATGCGTTGCTCCACCTGTGACACACATCCTCAAGCTATTCTGTGCTGCATATGAACGACTAAGATGCTGTTTACAGTTAACAGCGACCCATTAAATCAGAAATGGTCTTTGACCCCTGAAGGACGACACCTCTCTGACCCCTTCATGGTGCTCATGACGGCGTTTCCTTTGGTTAGGCTGTGTTCCGTTCTATGGTTCTTGTTCCTGAAAATATCAAGAACTGCATGGTCACTGTACAGTTCCGCATTCGTGGTACCTCAGAGGAGCTCAACTGATTCCATGTGATAATAATCATCTTTATTTTACCAGTTACCTGGTGAGAGGAACAGGCAAGTAGCTTCACGAGGTCTGACCCCTATTTGACAATCAACGCAAGTTTAACATGGAATCACACGTTCGGTATACATAAAAAAATGTAGCTGTAAAAGTACAAATAGATTTACAAAAATAATATGATGGATACAAACAGACAGGACTCGTTTTAATCGATACGCATTAACTCGATTATGTTGTTTTGCAGATGGTAATTTTTGTGACTACGATCCATAGTGCCTATAGAGCGAGTTAGGATTTGGTAGTTTAAGAAAGATTGTGTTTGACGATATTTGTCATCTTAGTTATATGAAACAGGTTGTGACGAATCACTTTCTTCTGGTCTAGTTATTGTTGTTTTGCCACACGCGAGATGCCACGAGAAGCGCTTTGCTTTACTCTCTCGATATTTTGGTAGTGATCATATGTTCATCCCATGACTGCCCTGCGTCGGCATTCGGTGTCGCTGTCCGGCGGGTCATCACTTCGCCTTACACCCCACCAATGTGGTCGATGGTCACACTCACTGTGTACACACATATCCCTGGCATCGCGAGCAAAAACGACCATCCCCCGCCTGCCCTGCGCTACCTCGTGCTGGAGCACCTGGACGCCCTACGCAGCCAGCGACTGCAAATATATACCGACGGCTCGGTCTCCACAGCAGCACTGTTCCTCCCTTCCGAAAACATCGAACAAGCCTTCAAGCTTCCCCACGAAACGTCGTCCACCGAAGCGCAGCTTGTAGCCATTCACGAAGCACTGAAGCTTGTATCCTCTCGACCACCTGGAAGCTGGACAGTCCTCACAGACAGCAAGTCGGCGGCACTGTCTTCGCCTCGCTCGCAAGTTATTTCTGACATCCGCTCACTGATCCTGACTCGTCACCTCCGGCCACTCCGTGTGGTTTCAGTGTGTGCCAAGTCACATTGGGTTGCCGGGAAACACACGTGCCGATACAGCAGCGAGGCGCGCTCATGGCACAGCCGAGTGCAACACTGTCATCCCGTTATCACCATCCGTCTGCCGCATACACATCCGCCGGCGCTTTTCCTTCGACACCCGCTTTTTCATGGAAAACACTGTCGCAGCCAACACCTTCCTCCATCGCACTGACCCGAAGATGGCCTTCACTGTGTCGCTATACGGCTGTCTCGAAAGGAAGAGTCAGCTCTCCATCGTCTTCGCCTGAATGTTGCCCGTACTCCATCGTTCCTGTTCAAAATCAAGCAGCGTCCCCCTTCGGCGTGCCCCTCCTGCTCCACCGACGCCAACATCCATCATTTACTCTTGACCTGTCCAAGATATGCCGCTCCTCGGACTGCACTCATGCACGGCCTAGCTGCCGTGGGGCACAGAGACCTCTCTTTGGCCACCCTACTGGGCCCCGTAGGGCAGAAGCAATGGGCTGTTACCAGAGCGCTAATATGCTTCCTGGGTGACTCTGGGCTCCTGGACTGCCTCTGAGCGATCGTGCACTCATGCCCCCCTGCTGCCCCATGTGCCGCTTGCGTCTTTCTCCTTTCCTGATTTTTTTTACAGGGAATAGCAAGTCAGCTTCTGCCTGGCTGACCTTTCCTTTCTGCCTGCCTCTATTTTTTTTTCGTAATAAACATACCCCCCCCCCCCCCCCCCATGAGTGTGTGCTCGTAAACCATACGCCTAGCGACTTCACTTCATTTACAAACTCAATAGTTAGATGTTCTAATAATAATGGTATCTGACAAAAAAACAGTGTTGTTTGGTGCATGAAAAATAACTGCTTTTGTTTTCGAAGTACCAGTTTTTAAGTGATTATTCGTTGACCAACTGTGCAAAGTGTCGTTTATCCCAATTTCGTTCACTTCAAGGGGTGCAGCTGCGCATGTGCACATACACTTCGGTGACCAAGAGCGGTGATGTTAGTATTTTTTTCATCGTTTCATTTTTCTATTTCCTTTCTGTAGGGTCCATCCATTTAGGGGTACTTTATGTGAGTAGCAGAATTGGTGAGGGGACGAATTCAATTTCTTCCCTTTTTTTACATTCAAACTCAACTCAACTCTCGTATAAATGATGAAATTGTATAAATGATATGCACAGCATACACGGGACACAATTAGCTACATACGCGGGAATTTTTCTATTTTTTGGCTATACTTTCTCAATGCATGTTAGCGACTTTCCCAGATTTTGAGCCGGCAACCATGTTCACCACCGTTGGTATACCATATTCTTGTATCATTGATGAACGAAAATACTTGGTATGGGTATCCAATCTCTACGTATTATGTTTTTTCGCCAACATCAACATTAACTTTGTGCGGATTAATCCTGGGTGAGGCTGCAAGTCTCTCCAAGTAAGCAGTCATTATAATCGTCAGTGAGTCGAACCCATTTGACATCGCCTGAAAATGTCTTCTGTTCTCTATGTAACGGGGTCATTAAGAAATTAGTTGGTTTTTGACTCGTCTGAGTGGAATCATACCTGCGGGAGTATTGACGGCGCTTGTTGTGTGCGTGTTGTTTATTTATGTAGCTATCAGTGAGTAATCTGTTCTGAAGTTGTCTACATGTAAGTCATTAGTTTTACAGGGTGGCCCCCCTTCTAGCTCTGCTACAGGGCCCCTGTTCTATAGCACATTTTTTCACGTTTAAATAAAGAAATAAATGAGAAATCTCAAATATTGACGCTAATTTGTGGCTTTTCAGTATGTGAATGCTCTATAAACGGTGAACATTAA
This sequence comes from Ornithodoros turicata, assembly GCF_037126465.1. NCBI lineage: Eukaryota > Metazoa > Arthropoda > Arachnida > Ixodida > Argasidae > Ornithodoros > Ornithodoros turicata. Next base: position 460,192 of record NC_088203.1, on the reverse strand, counting down.
TAGGAGGTCGTCTATTGATGCTTTTTTAAAAAGACAGATCGACCAGTCACTTTGGAAACCTTCAAAATGAAGAAATCAATTACAGAAAAATCTGTGAATTCAAATAATTCTTTGTTTTTTACTAGCCCGAGGTGTTGTTTTCAACGGAACATTTTTCTGCCCGACGTAAAATATGAGCCTATTGATTTTTCCATCATTACCCGCAGAGGGAGAAATTTTTTACGACATCTTCTTTCGCGTTTCTCGGTTTCGACGACAATTTCGAATGCCGTTTGTGACCTTTTCGCTAACTTTTGCAAACAGGTTATACTGAAAACTTTCCCAACATAAATCTGTCTGACCAATCAATTAAATTTCACCGGGGTCTTTTAGCATATTCATTGGTACCGGACCAAAAAGCCATACATCAATTTGCTTTGACATCAGTTTGTTTTTAGATGCTGTACAGTATTGCTGGCAGCAACTTTGCATTCATGCTGGAGATGTTTCGGATTACGAAGAAGTCTTAACGTTGGTGTCTCGTGCGGAGCGAGATAAATGTTGTCGGAAGGTAATTTGCGGAATCATTTGCAGAAAAGAGGAAAAGGAAAGAAAACGGGAAAACGTCAGCCAAACAGCCCGCCGGCTTGCAATCCCCCCCCCCAAAAAAAAAGAAATGAAAGTAAAGAAGAAACGGGATTCAGGAAGCCCCCCGAATGAAGCTAATTCGCTGCACAGGGGGGAGCGCCAATGGGGGCACAGGTGTTTCCGTGTACCCACTGAAGGCAAATACGGTGGCCGACCGAGGAACTCCTGAAGTACGCAGATCACTAACGATGCTCGGGTGGTATGCTGACAAGAGTGCGAAAGACGCCTGGCTGCCTGTGAGAACGACACCGGCACAGAGCAGTGAGCAGGCCGAGACATCTGTGGAGGACGCTCTGTAGGGAAGTCGGGGTTTTCCTGCGAGACGGAGAAGGCCGCCGCTGACGATCCATTAGCTACTGGCCCATGAGTATATATTGGTATGTCAAGTCGGTTTATAAAGTAAAGACGTTCACCTAAACAGAGTTGCGTGGGATCAGTTGCGAGTGGAAACTGCGCAAGATAACTTTGTGGATATACACCAGTGGGTTGTGATGCATTTTTTAAAGTAATGAAGCGTACAATCTGAAAACGACACTTGTATACGAATATCGTTTACAGTTACATCTGCTAGAAGCGCACAGTTTGTTCCCTAGTACGTGATACTTGAACTTTCGCCAGTGAGCACAGTTCAAGGGGATAGTACATTCCACATCGCTGAAAGGACGACATGCAGCGGCTGCCATTCATAGTCCGCAAGCCACGGAGTCCTGCTATGATGGTGCAATGGAATTTTTTCTCGCAGCGTTTCGAGCAGTGATCGAGCGGGAATACCTATCGAAAATTGAACAACCTACGAGCGGTTAGGTACTCAAGGGACATGACAAGCCCTCGGTTTCTATACGATTATGTCCAAGACAACGTGAGAGACGCTACAAGTATGCAGGAGCAGCAAGAGTTATATGCAGGTACCGCTAGGGGCACTACAAATGAGCATCCATGTGGGACAGGGAGACCGTTTCCGGCACCGACCCCGAGTACAAAGAGTGTGAGGAGGCAGAGAAGAGAGTGGGGAGGGAAACGACGCTGTCCTTCTCTCCCAGCCCGGTGCTGGCTTGCTATGTGCCGCCACGATTCCTATCACCGTACTACAAAGACAATTAGTGCACATAAGTACCTCCGAATACACATTGCATTTTGTGTGCAACATGTACTCGCATCGCTGTCATAATAATAAATAATGAGAAAGAGACACCACTATTAATGGGAGCCGTGATAATTCTCGACGTCATACAGATGTCTGAGTAACTATATTGCATACATGGAACCGTAAATGTAATCAAGTCATTAACCTCGAACAGCTGCATCCCTTCAATTAAGTAACTTGTAAAACTCTTACCACACTTAACTATTTTCATTGGAAAACATGGTTACCAGCATAGTAAGATGTTTAATAGATGTATCTATGGGTAAATGTGATAACAGTGAATGTGCAAGTAGTAGAAGAATTAATGGTACACAAAAGTGTTTTATATACCGAGCATGGGGGATGTTGCAAAAAAAGAAAAGAAATATGTGGGGGGAGTAATAATTATCGTGGTTCCCACCGAATCTGGGAACAAATATTCGAGGGTATTTCAATGTCCTTTTAAGGCTCAGCTGTCACTCTGCATGGCATCTAAACTGAGGGAAAAGTTAGGGGATGTCTCCAAACATTTGGGGGTGTAGGCCAGTCTGGACAATTAACTGCATCGGAATACACATTACATTACTGAAAGCCAGTTGCTGCCAAAGATTATTAGGAAATTTGAAGTTACATCAAATTACTGAACCAGAGACATGGTAGGTCAGTTTCATTCCGGTAGCCTTTCCACTACGGCCCTGTGATGTTCAGTGCTCTCGTCTTTGTGCATCTTTTTAGTAAGTTTGATCGAAAAGACTTCGGTCCAGTTTTCTTATTTCGATGCGCAAAGACGATGCCATGTTTTGTTACAATGAACCTCTAATGGCCACTCATTGAATAAATGCAAACGTCTAATCACTAAGTGTACGTATAGCTCTAGGTGAGAAATGGACCTTAAGTTAACCATCCTAATTTCTGTGTGGTCATCACGATGCCCTTCTGTTTGGAGTTGTCAAAATCTGTAATGACTATATGTATTTCGAATTGATATATTTCATTAAACCTGATGTGGTTTACTTTTTTTTTTTTTGCGTTCCCGTCTGGTGTTGTTGCCTGGGTGAGGAAAAGGGAATAGAACGCAACCGAAGCGCGCGAACGTAAACGTGTCACGGTTAATTATGCACTATACTTATTAATCATACTGCTGACGTCACCTCTGACGTCATTTATTTCCAATCGTAGCAGTCCGCGCAACGGGTGCTGACACAGGGGGGAGTTGCGCTACCTGGAATCGGTGGCGGAAACTGTCTCCCTGTGCGTTTCGATTTCTGCACTGGTAGCTGCCCTAGCGGTACACGAACACAACTCTCCTGCGTCCGCCATGTTGTCCTATTCCGGCCGACGTTTTCGTCCATCTGTTTATTTTTTAAAGGTACTGTAAAGCAGCAGAAGCCGAATTTTATTTAGCGTGGCTATTCGATAGTCCAAGCCATCAGTACAAAAACGGCGCAAATTTCATTCCGATCGGTGGTGCAGTTAATTAGAAAATTACAATTAAAGATTATGGGCAACACTGTATTAGTATTCGGAAGGGATCCGTACTCTCAGCCGCGTACGGCAGCAACCACGTTGCATGCGTATAACACTGGGCCCGACAGCCGAACAGCGCTGTGTTTCTTTTTGATTTTATTTCGCAAAGAACACACTAAACAGGGGTCTATGCCCTCCTATGGAAATATGATACGAAATAATATAGCCACCAAAAGAACAAAACGCGACAAAATAGTGCTGCATGCATAATACATATTCGACAGTGTTGCCCGCTGCACAGGGGGTTGTTCGACACCAGGCGTCGCGCCGCTGCACTACGCCGGATTTTTCGTGATAAATTAAAAATATTTAGAGAGCGTTGTCGGTCGTATGGTTCCGCATATGGGATTTACAAGTAACAAAGTCTCAAGCCACGTCACCAGCATATCCTGCTTGTCTACTGCTTTACAGTACCGATTTTTCTGTAGATTTCGCAGGCATAAACGTGCCATCGTGCGCCACCGGAAGTTGGCCAGTTTATTAGGTTTATCTCCACACACACTTTATATTGGCTGCCGCTAAGAGGTTCGGTATTCGGGTAATGTTGATTCCACGATAGGCAAGACAACCTTGCCTATCACGGAGCCTGCATCTACGCCATTCTCTCTTTGCAGTCTTCCTTTCAAAAACATCTGCTTCCAGCGTTTTGTATGACTGTGTTACGCAAGTCGCTTATTCTATAACGCTTGCCTGTGGCGTTTGCTATGTGGGTCAAACGGGACGACATACTAATAAAGTAGGTCTTGGTCTAACCGTGGGTTAGACCACGTGGGTGACCCAATTTTGTTTATATGAGATATAACCAAACACTCGACTCTTAGAACATAGAAGAAACGCAGTTTCCCTTTCTGATCGTAGCGATCCGGAATTGAAGGAAATTGTTACGAGATGGCATTCATGTACCTTCTGCTCCTCCTAATGGACAGACTCCCTTTTAATAGACGGTCTACTATAGCGCCGCAGCTCGCGCTGAGTGGTTAGCGATGTCACGTCGAGACTGGGAGGTACCCTGGTTCGAATCCCGGCTTGCAAAACCCAGGGAAAACCTCAGGTTTTTCCTTGCTTTTCAGGCATATGTCGGCCCAGTTCCCTTAGAAGGGGAGAGAATTAAGGTTACTGTAAACTGTTAGTCGTGACGCTGACCAAAGTCATGAACCTTAGACATAAAACAATGTTCCAATGCACTTGTAGCGTCAGCGTCATTGTCATCTGACGCGTGCTGCAATAAACGTTGTTCTATGGTGAACTAGAAGGCCCTGGCCAATCTCCTTCCTGAGGAGAAGAAGGACCACCATACAAGTTCACTATTGTTGCTTCTTCACTTCTCTTGGGCGATCCCCGTCTTCTCGCCTTGACCCTTCTGACATTCCGGAGCCAGTCCCGTTCCTCCAACTGCAGCCCAATCAATCCCAACTGCATGGTCCACAGCCATCTTCTACAATTTTGCCGTTCGACTGTCTCCATGGCCGGCATGGTTCACGCAAGTAGAGTGCCCTTGCTAATGTCACACGATACCGGCATGTCGTCTGCGCCCTTCCGCAAGATGTCATTGTTGACTTGGCCGACTTGCCAGCAGCCCCTCAAGGCTTAGGATGCATTGAAGACCGCAATCATAGCGTACCACGACTTCCGAGCGACGCCGTCTGCAGCAGCTCCTAACCATAGAAGAGCTTGGCGAAAGGAGGCCGTCTCAGCTGCAAATGCAAGCTCTCTTCAGCGATCGCGCGCCGGCATTCGATACAGCAGCCTGAAGGAATTATCCTCAAATATCCAGATGATCGGCTTCCAAACTGCCTTTACCGAAGCTGGCGTCGCACGCTGACGAAATTATGCAAGTGGAAACACCGGCCATCTGCGTCGTTCTTGCGTCTAGGACGTCCAGGGCGCTACCATTCCCTCGTCTTCAACTACTGCGGCTAACGATAGGGTTGAACTACGTGAAGGACTCACCATACTTTCTAAGTTTGTTGATGCTACCCTGACTCCGAACTCAAGCCGTTCATGGGGGTCGACGCCGGAACGGAAGTCGCTCGTCCCGCAGCAGTAGCGGTAGATAGCCTGCTCCTGGTCCTGCAAGCCAAGGTATCACGCCGATTTGGTGCTGCTGCCAAGAAATGCAGACGACCCTGCGGTTGGACGGGAAACGGCTCCAGGGATCACTAGCGGCGAGCGTTCCCCCACCCCCAGCCGCTTATTTTTCGTTGCAAGCCGCGGCCAAAGTTTTTGGTGGACATACCCCCAGGTCAGCGTTCTCCCTACTTTTCGTGTTAACCGCTTACGTCCACCACTGGTATTACTAGGCCGCCCTTGACAACTCTTCTATACCCATATACGCCGAACGCTGTTACGCTCAACCTCGGCAAACGACGCTCTTTCCCGTGGGTCTTCTTGGAGGTCTCACACCCCTTCTTGGGAGCTGATTTCCTACTCAAATATTCCCCCTCTGTCGACGTGCACCGTCAGCGTCTTTCCGATCAGGCCATTCACCTTGCCGTATCTAGCATTGCCGCCACAGAGTCTCCGGCATTTGCAAGAACAATCCTTACCCCTTTTCAGCCGAAATTCGCCGACATATCATGAAGGATTTCCGTGTGACTGGACGCTACCTGTCAGCCATTGTGACCAACACTTCAGCCTCACCCGTGGGTCCCATGTACATCGTCGTCCACGACGTCGGGCCCCGGAAAGGGTGGCCATTGCCCGCAAGGAATTCCAGCACACCTCGCCCCTCCGACTGGTCATCAGCTCTCCTCATGTCCCCTACGAAGACCGGCGACTGAAAACCATGTAGGGGCTATCGGGTACTAAACCTCGTTACCATTCCCAACCGATTCAAGCTTTCGCTGTTAACCTCGCCTCTTCAGCAAAATTGATCTGACAAAGGTCTACCATTAGATTGCCGTGGCACCAGAAGACGTCCACGAAACAACTATTAGCACAACATTTGATTGGTTGCGCAACGCTACACAGACGTTCTTGAGGTTTATAGATTGTGCTGCGCGGACTTCCGTTCGTCTTGGGTTATGTCGACGACATCCTGATCCCCAGCTCGTCCGAAGCAGATCACGCTCTCAATCTCCGCACAGTCTTACCGCGTCTGGCCGACCACGGCATCATCATCAACCCGGAAAAATGCGAGCTTGGCGTCTCCTCCTTAGACTTGCATCGCGTCAGCGCTGACGGCATTCCACCCCTCCCATCCGTGATGAAAGCAATCGAGGACTTCCCTCTCCCTCGGACAGTCCGCCAGCTTCGCCGTATCAATTTTTACTGCCGCTTTATTTCAAACAGCGCTGTGGTGTTGAGACCCTTGGAAAATCTGTTTAAGCGTCTCCCTTTGCATGGAAAGAGGCCACCACTGAAGCCTTTGTGCGAGCTAAACGCTCTGTAGCGTTTCTCATGACCTAGACCTGACGCGCACATGACGGGCTTCTTTTTCAGACTCCTCCCAATGGCCAGACTCCGTTTTAATATACGGCTCTGCTCTCATGGCAACACTGGTTGACTCAATATGGCGCTCCCCTCGCCCGTACGTAGACCTGTGGCTCTTTGACCAGCGGCGGCGACGCATATGCTAAGGTATGCCATACGGCCATACCAGCAAACGGTAATATGGCATCTATGCAGCAATCGTCTGCTTATATGCGAGGAACCACCAAGCGCATAAACGCGTGTAGTTTGCTATTCCGTAAAAGCACAACTGTCGGACATCTTTTGAAATAAGGCTGAGCAGGCAAGCGAGCTGGTGAAGCTTCGACGATGGTGGCATACCTTGAGCTTGAGGGAACGAGAGGACACACGAACAACTCCCGTTCCCTCAAGCTCAAGGTATGCCACCATCGTCGGACATCTTTTCTTTTTCGTCTCTACGTCTGCTCTTTTGACACACACAACAGAAACCTTCATCTAAATTAAGTTACTGGATTACATTAGAGTGCAGAGCTCTCCAACTGGATTAAGCAGAATTAAGCCCATCGGAGCGCCGGGTTGGCGGCGGCGCACAGGTCTAACCGTACGTCCCAGTTTCGGAAGTTTCTTTCTAGCATACTCCTTAAGATTTCTATGGGGGGATGTAGCGCCATTGTCATTACAGAGAGCCTTATGATCGCTAAGTGCCCAAACGTGCACCCCCTTTAATCCCCGGTATGCGTGAAGGATTGTAGCGGGGACAATTATGAGTTGAAGGCATATGATGGTGAGGGACAGGAAGACATGTGGGGGTTGTCAGTCCTGCCATGATTTCAAGTCATTCGAGGAGTGTATAAAAAGTAATGAGACTGATGCTATACAAATCTTTATTGACAACTGGTCTGTCACGATCATCTAGATCGACTTCTGAGGTGGAATTTGAGTTTCAGGAAAGGTCGTGACTCTGACCTTGCGAGTATGGAGGCTGCGGTCAAGAAGTCGGTCACCACCGAGAGCGCCGTCATGATGACGTCATCAAGCATGTATGAAGAGTGGCCAAAATGTCAGTTCTGGAGCCACACTCTCATTATATTTTTGAAGGTCACGAGTGGATCGTGAGGGTGACAGTTTGATAAAGGGTGAACTACGTCAAGTGAAGCTCACAAGAGACACCTAAATACTCTAACCGAAAAGGAACTGATCTTCCTCAGAACCGGTGCGCCCAGAAAGTGTGCTCTCAGGGGGTTTCTGCATATTTGCTCATTATCTTCAATAAACTTAGTTGCAAGTTAGCGCCCGTCCTCTGTCCGTGTATCTTGCGCTCTCAGTTCAGATACTCCACTGGATTCGGACGGCAAAGACACGCTCTACTGAGCAATACAAATTCCAAAGTTACATGATCGTCCACATGCTGTTGGCCATTCATTGAAATGTTAAACCATGTCATATCATTTTACGAACCAACACATTTTGTTCTATTTAGTATACTGCGCAATGATGTAGCAGTAATTTGCATGAAAAGCCAAGGGGGATATTGATCCGCCTTTTGTTTTTGCACATATGGCTGAGCCCCGAACCGTGTTTGTTGTAGTAAAATACCAAAAACAAGAACCCCCAGAACCACAGGCCGGATGTTTACGTACTATTTTCATCGCTTACCCATCGCGGAGATCCACGGGACATTTCTAGAGAGGCCGTCCGACCTCTATCTGCGAAACCTCTATCTTCGAGCAAGCGTGACAATCTCCTGCAGAACTACTGTCAACATTCAAACTTGATCTCTGTACCCATGTAACGGAGTGTAACACACTAAACAGGAGTCCCTCCTTTTTAGTGTGTTTTTTCCCCAGTCTCAGGGTTCGTTCTTTAGGTCGCTTGCTAACATGCGAGGCTGGCATGGGTACAACGCAATGTTAGCGAAACAGAAGGGACGACTGGAACCGGAAGCAGAAAACACATGACGCGGGAGTTCCGGCGAAATCTGCCAATTTTGACGGTACAGTCGGCGTTCGCTCCGTTGTGACGACCCGACTGTCATTCGAAGACTGTGCTCCAATTTGCCAATGGGAGTGCGCCATTGGAATTGAATATTAGTGAGGATGTCTTATGTGAAACTTGACGGGGGGCTATTCGATGTCGATCGCGCCATCTATTCATATTTCATGACAGGATTTCCGAAAGATAGGATGTCTCCCATTGTGCTATGTCGCTTTTGCCCCTAATTAATTAATCGACGAATTTTAGGTCATCACACTCTTCGAGAGGATCATCTACGATGCTCTCGTAGCTTTGTCTTATTAATAATCTGTAACTGACAAAACAGCGTCCTGTATAAACAATAATTGTTTTTCGTAACAAGGTTAAAGTTGCTTCCCGGTGACAGCCGTATGAGCTGTGTGCGAATCACCCGCGGAAGCAGCAGCTTGAAAATGAAGCTCCTTTTGCGATATTCCTCTCAAATACTTGTTATCTTTGTTGGCTATTGTGCGACGACCAACATGAGAGTAGATAACCTGTAGCCATGCAGAGAAATGAAGGGAAATTCACATTGTTACGGGCGGGGTCGAGAGCGAGCGTTGCGCGCCAAAACGAACGCTATGCGGACGAGAGTTATTCGCTGGCAGGAGAATATCTGACTTGTATCAGAATCACGTATGAACCACACATCCAACAGAGGGGCTATTTAAAAAACTGCGAGTCGTTTATACGACGTGAGGGCACGAATCTAATCTGGAATAACCTCACTAAAGAGCGACACAAACGATTTGTGGAACGGCCCCAACCTCGAATATAATTCTTCCTCTTTCAAGTAGCGCCTAACTCCTGATGGGAAAGCCGATGAAACCACCCCAGACGTCATCCGCCAACACGGGGAACGTACCAGAAGTCAAACCAAGAGATCTTGCCGCTATTTTGCGGGACATTTTCCTCAAATTCATTGCGTGGTGACGTTACACAGCACAGCGAGAATGTTGCAAATGTAGTGAATTTTCGTTTGAGAGTACGCTATTTAATGAGTGAGCCACTCGTAGAACGATTCACAACACTACAAGGGGCGATCCCCACCACATATTCATGCCCGGGTCCCCAAAATTCTGAATGACAAAAAGTAGCAAATGCTTTGTTTTCGTCATGTTTGATGGAAAGGGTTTATGGCATTTTATTCGCGTGCTGCATTGAGATAACACTTTGGCGGCTGACATCCATGGGAATTTCACAACCAGCGTAACCCCCGGTCACTACTCACGTAATACGCGCCACACGTCCAAGAATTTCTGTCTGTAACATACATTGTATAGTAAGGTTAGTACGACGAGGTAAGGGGCCTTCCCCGGTACAATCAACGACATTCACTGCAAAGCCATTGTCAGTTCATGAATAAAAGCACTTGAAAACAGTAATCACTTTTATGGGTTATTTGCATATATGAACATGTCACGAAACTTTTTTTTTTCGGGAGAAGGTGTATTTGCTGCTCAGTCGGTTGAAACTTGTTGTGTTTTACAGCATCTGGAGCCCGTAATTTGTTCGGTATCTAGGAACGGCACAGCTTCCAGCCACGTGGAACCAAGTGAAATGTTCTGGTACGGTTTTGCAAACCTCGTCAGTGTTACCTTGTTTCTACGAATTTCGAATTTAACGGAAAGTGGTAGAATATACTCGTATAGAGAAGAAAAGTTTATAACGTGTAACCTAAGGAATAGATGAGATGTACGCGCATCATATGGTACGAGCTCGTCAAGCGTTTTGTAAGGTTCTTTGTAGACTATTTGTTCCAGTTCCCCATACCAGGTGACAATAGCGCAGTTGTGGCTTTTGCCAAATCGGCAAAACGATACCAAGTTTAGTTCGTAGATAATTATGTATGGTGATCCCGTACCATGTATCACGCCGAGGTCTTTGACCTTTGAGGTAAAACTAATTTCTGGGTTATTTAGTCGCGAGGCATTCAAAGTTATCATTTGGCTTGAAACAATACGTGTCTTCTCGGCTCTCAGGAGAGGATGGTTATCGGATGAGCATTTTGAAATGCAGCTACAACTGTGTGCAAATAAAGCATATGTCTAATTTGTATACGCACATTTTGACACTTCTGTGGCTGTTTATTTTTTGAGTACCTTAAATACTTTTAATAGTATTTACTACTCTGCTCTAAATATTTTCATATCCAACTATCTTTACTGTATTTTAAATACATTTTGCGCTCAGTATTTAGTAACGTATTTTATATACTTTTTTGTGGAATCTTCTACATGTCTGCTCGTGCCATGCTGGATGCTTTTCGCATACCTTCCGGTTACATACCTTCCGGTTGCTAAGATAATTTCTTATTAAATCGAGTGTAATTCCACAGCAAAGCAATTTCTCTATTAAAGATCACAGGGTTAATTCGATCGAATGCATTTGAAAAATTGTGTGTGTGTGTGCTTTTTCCCCCTCAGTGTTGCTCAATATGATTCCTGTCTGACGCACCAACATTCGTATTTCAAATTTCAAATTCAAATTTTCGGTTCGTAAGCGTACTTGCTGCATGTACTCTATTATCTCGTATTCGGTCGTTTTATCGCTAAACAACATGGTCCTCAACTGAATTCCTTCTTTCTTTTGCTGTCGATTAGCAACGAGTTTGTCATGCTGTGGTACAAAAAATCTGATTTAAACCATAAATCCTCAGAAATCCCAGAAATCAGAATCGAAAAAATTACAGGATAGCGGCTTCGACTCGGTTATCACTTGGATTATCTTCCCGCGATCGTCGTTGGCCAGTTTTGGTTCGGTACTACGATGCTGGAACAAATCGAGCCAATTAAACCGAGGCTAACATATCTTCGTGCTAGTCACTTCCAGAGAAAATATTATTTGCGATACAGCTTTATTTCAAACATGATGAGGCAACGGACCATGTCTCCATCGCATTGTCTCATCATGTTTGAATGCACCAACAAACGCATTCTATGTTTTCAGATATGCGTACTTCTTTGCTACACATATTACTGGAATGCGTTTTTCCTTTCTTCAAGGCTCTGTAAGTGCATAAATATTGGTATTAGTGACAGTCTGCCATCTAGTAAGGACGGCCCACATGCTAAAAGGCCCTCCTGTTTTCAAGTTATTATTATTATTATAAAAACCGTCGACAAAGAAAAGAAAATGGTCCGTCTATCGAAGAGACGAAGCAACGAAAAGTGAATCCAAGGTAGAATTATTCGGCATCAATGAGAAATGAAATCTCATTTCCCTCAACTGTGGAATATAATCGTACCTATGATGAATCCACCGTAACGCTAAGTAATAAACCTGGATGATTCTCCCAGAAGAATACAAGAATATGCACCGTTGGAGAATCTTGGTTTTGCGGGACACCTTTGGCTGCATAAATTCATAAATGTTATGGAGAAACTTGACGTCAAATCCTGAAATATTTCTTCTTGGTCATTTATTGAATAAAAGTTGCCACTAATTAGCCTTTGGATAGCAAGTGCCCTACGTCTCTCTACAGGCCAGCCTATAAAAAGCGCACTAATCGTGCTCGGTGCAAAAGCGCTAAACTACGTGGTCTTTTTACCTCGGCTTCCGTCCTTCACTCGATTCTCCTGCAGAGCTGGGCCTAGGGCGAGAGTACAAACTTTAGACACATGACACATGCGAAATTTGTCTTCATTGCCGTGAAAGTAAAACCAACTGAACATGCATTTTGAAAATATTTCCTTCCTTTCTTTGGTAATCGAGGTAATTTCAACGCCGTCTGGGAAAGATGATCTTTTCTCGTATTGGACGCTTGTTGATAGACCGTTGTCCAAAGAAACCATCTGGACGCATCTATGCCGGCGAACGACACACTTGCAGGCGCGTTGGTCGATACGAGAGATCGATCGGCCTGCAATACCTGCTCTCTTTCTAGGGTTCAACCAAAATATCCGTCCCGGGAACAAATTATATTTGGAGCTCTACGTCATATGTAACACCCCTATTGTGTGGAGAATAAATTCTACTTGGTTAAATTCCTTCTTTGGTTGCGATGCCACTACTAATGATTCTGTCAGCATCATCTCGAAATATTTCTTGCAGACGAAAAGAAACCCATCCCACACACACAGTTTGTCTCTGCCGGGGATTTTCCGTTGCTTTTAGACAACCATTTTAGAATTTCTTGCACATGCACTATTTCGGGCTAGTGTTGGGTGATTTTTTCCAAATAACCTCGGGACGGGACTGTGTGCGGTTTGTGCCCTGTTTCTACATGCCACTAGTCGTAGCTTGCGTCGCTTTTTATAGAAAAATTGCACTTTTCTATTAACGCCGCAAATAAGAGGTTTATTTTTATGCGCGTGTGTACTTGGGACAAAGGACGAAACCAAGCCTCGACTTAGAAAAGTGAATCACTCAAGTATCAAAAGCTGACAAGTGAATGCTTCATGTTGAAAAAAGGGACCGACTTTCAAACCGATCGTTTATGTGCCATGTGAGTGGTACACGCTATGTTGAAGATGTTAGTGGAGGAGGCGTATTTTGCCGCACCTCCATGTCCATGGCCACGTGTCCAACATGGCCAGTTCATGTTCGGCACGCAACAAGTAAAATCACACGTTGGGTAAATCGCTTTTTTTTCTATCGCTGTCTTTTTGCTGTTGTTCACGAGTACAGTCGATCCCCTTGGCAGCAAGAGTCTGCAAGAAAGGAGAGCACGAAGCTCGCACACATCAACTCACTTCACCTCACCATGGGTTCTTCAGGCGCCTCCTGTGCATGCCAATGTCCCTGACATGGCTTGGAATAACTCAGTTACTACAATTGTTTTTCGGCAGTTCAGTCTGGCTTATTTCATCGTGCATAAGGGAGAATTAAAATCTTTACCGACGTTTAATCGACTCAGATCGGCTCTGCCTGTGCACATATGGAATCCCTGAGTTGTCCATTGAAACAAGCACAAGACTATCGTTGCCGACGAGCTATATTCCATTCTTATGGCGCTTTCTTTCATTCATGGTGTACCGTCAGTCCCTGATATACAGTGACTCCAAAACCGCCCTGAAAGCTCTGCACTGTACCATGAGATCTCGCGCTCCACTGGTGTCCGCTAAGATAAATTTGCAGTGGGAATTAAGCTGCCGACTTAGTTGCGAGACGTCACACTCACAAGACGTCTGTGCAGTGAACACTGGCGAAGAAGTGCCCCGTTTTTATATGCCTTCAACGCTTCATCGACCCATCACATCGCTCACGTACAGGCCACGCCTCAGCGTGCCATACACTATTGTTTAAGCTCGGCAAGGTTTCTTCCCCCAATTGCGTTCTGTATGGACTCCAAGCCTGCCCGAGTACAGTGGGATAATCGTCCATACTCCACCGAAAAGGTTCCTTGAGTGCTAACCATGCCTGCCATTCGACGGACGCTTTTTGTTTGTTTGTCCATCCAGCTATTCGCTCTTAGTTTTTCTTCCTTTCCCTTCATTTGTTTTACATATAATGAGGCAGGCTAAATAACGCGTCCTTGAGTAGCCAGTCCCGAGTTGTTTGGGACTCCATTTTTTTTAGTTACCAATCAATCAATCATAGACATACTACTGAGCAAGGAGGGGGAGGTCAGCTCCACACGACTGTTTGCCTCCTCAAGCCATCTCCTCTGAACTACAACTTTTGTCTGTTGCACCTAAAGAGAAAGATTATGTGCGTACACATGAATGTCATCTTGCTCGGCATATCAGTTAGCTTAGATACGTCTCATTAGTAAACAATTGTGAGACTCGTATATTCTTGATACCTGTTCGTCCTTGTCCTCAAGCTCGAGGAAATGCCGTTTTAATACACATTTAAATACACTTTGAGGTTTCAGTGGAACAAAAACAATGTCTTCAAAAGCAACTCTGTGACAGGAAAGAACAACCTATGTACCGCCCCCAAAATTATTTTTCATACTAGTTCGAGTCATTACCCTGGGGTAAACGACACGGACGGGAAGAGTCTTCATCGACTACTGTACACCAGCTACCTTGCGCCATGCTATTCCGTTTATTTCTTTATCTATTTATTTTCATCTTCCAGCGAAACCTCGCTAAAACTCAAAATTTCTGCCCTCTTCAGCTAGTGCTGTACTATGAAATGATCGCTGCAGTCAACTTTGTTGTGAAAGCCCACTGGAAACAATCTTCTTCTAACAGAAATACAGACGTGTGTATGCCCTTAAAAATATCTGGCGATAAAGTTTACAAGTTAGACGCTCTTTATTGATATAATGTTTGGCGGGCCCAAATAGCTTCCAACAAAATACGTTTCGGAGGACAGTGGCGGTTTCGAAGCTCAAGTCAGGGAAACAAATAATATACTGGATTCGTATAACCATGCAGTTTGAATGAAGAATAAGCGGAAACAATCTTTAAATGCTTTTGATGGGCAAAAGAAACTTTCTCCGGGTTATCTGATAGAAAACTGAGCTTAAATGTCACGCACTTTACTCCACAAAAGCAATGAAGCGTTTCACTCGTATTTTTCTTTTCTCTCTCTCTTTTTTTTTTGTGTGTGTGTGACCTTCTTTTCGTAACGAACGTTGCCATCTTATCATAAAATTGCACAAAAGATACAAATTACCATAAATTGGAGAAAATCCGGCGAAAGTAGATTGGAAGCCGCTGTGGGTATCGGCGACCTGAGTCTGACGCAGCCTTTCAGGATAACGTATGAAAGCAGCAAAAACACGCTTATTGAACGAAGGTCGTCTTGACTCTCGAAGAAGGTGTCCTCGAAACGAGCAATGTCCAAAGCACGTCTGAATAAATGAACACCGGAGTTGTCGTTCTAAATTATTCCATCTCACACGCCAAGTAATCTTTATGAATAAAGAATGCGGCGGCAATTCTTCCTTTCTATTGGTTTCAACCATTCCAACAACTTTGTTGTCGTTATTTGGCCTCGAAGCCACGAATGTCCCTGGGCTATTCTGTTCAGACGGGAACCGGTCAAACGAAGAAAGTAGGACGTCCCATATCGTGGACATTCTTTGGACCGTAATCGGAGAAGCCTAAGATACTCCCCTCCCCATTGAGATAAAATTTCCCCCATTTGCAACATTTTTTCGCCAAACACCTAAACCCAGCCACGACAAGAACGAATGCTTTCAGCGTCAGACTATTAAAAAAAAAGAAAAGAAGAAGAACCATTATTCTATCATCAACCGAGCAATAAAACTAGTTGGCTATCATCGACGAAAATCTTCTTTCGATCTGGCCCCGATAGATCCATAACAAGCTCCTAATCTTGGAGGGAGGGTCCGTAATCCCTATTTTCCTTCCGAAAGATTGCTCCACATAAAACCGCCATTTTGGATTCCTTTGCTTGTGGTTTAATTGCCCGCATTTATTTTGTTGCCATTACTTTCTTATTCTGTGACGACATCACGGCGGTCCAAAAGATATTCAAGTCGGCTCTTTTTCGCCTCAATGGACAGCCGCTTTGCAAACTATTTTCTCGTGTCCAGATATCCTCCAACTAGACGTCCTTCCCACCTGTAGTTCGCTGCTACTATGATGAGGAGTGAAGGGATTCAATTTTATATTCACGTGAGATTTCGCGTCATGACGTCATAGAGCCGGGCAAACGAATTAATAGGAACCCACCATGCTTCGGTGAAAAAAAATCCTACTTAGTAACGGCATATTTTTCCCAAACATTAAGGTGTTTTTCTAAACACATGACCAAAAGATCGGCTTAGATGAAATCCCGTATTTCTAGAGGCCTGGTTTGACATCTATAGTCACTCTAGGTTTGAAAAGTCCTAATTTTCAATAAATTCCCTCCAGTAAGAAACGAATCGTGTCCTGAGAAAGTAGCCACACTAGAATACATGCGAATAACCATTGGTCAATGAGTAAAATCTTGGGGTCGAGTTCCACCGATGACCTGTCGACATGATCCACGCGAAGCTTGACCAGAAAACGAATGGTAACCAGACTTGTTCGTGTTGCGAGGGACCATGAGAGCGCACGGAGTTTAATTTCACCCAACCCTGGGATCGAGTGCTTGACGTTATCGAGGGATTGAGGAATGAACGCATTGTGCATTAGATGTGTCGCTCCCACATCTAGATGTACAGAGCCCTGGTTTAAGGAAGCCTGGTGGTGGGTGTAGCCTTGTTCGGATTATAAATTTCAGTTTAGTGCCATCGACTTTTTTACGTTCCCCAGCACTGGGTTTTAAAGCTTTTATCGTGGAATATAGCGCCAAGAAGTAATCACAAAGTACCCAGCAAGTAGCCGCCATTGTCCGAATTTCCACACCACGACAGTGAGATAGCCATATCTGGCAACACTATTCATTGGTCGCATCTTCTCGTCACTGTTGTGTTGACTCGTTAGTGACGCCTCTTTGATTTGTCGTCGTCGAACAAGAGTGGTTTTACCGATGAACGGAGTGTCCTTGCTGACGAAAAAAGAAAAAATCGCTTCATAGATGTCACATAACCATGTCTTTCTTATGTCGTCATATCATGAGTGGACCTCAAACAGTGGACAATGTTTGAAATAAGGGTGAGCAGGCAAGCGAGCTGGTGAAGGTTCGACGAAGGCATACCTTGAGCTTGAGGGAACGATAACACACGAAGAAGTAGACAAGACGAGGCTCTACTTCTTCGTGTGTTATCGTTCCCTCAAGCTCAAGGTATGCCTTCGTCGACATATGTTTCTTTCGCGACCTCTCACAGACACTATGGGATTTCAACTCGAAATCACAATTAACTGCACAATTAACGATACATCACACACGTTTATTGACACGTGATGACAATGAAACTAGAAATGGTAAAACAATTTCAAGCACGTACTATACTGATCCAAGAAAATGAGCCATCGCTCAAGAACTAGAAATGCATCGAAACAACGTTTCATCCTGAATGCCTTGTCCTCAAGCTCAAGGAAATGCTAACATCAATTGCGCACTTTGTTCATAGGTATTTCGCATTACTGCAAATGGTCGTCAATTGACCACTTACTTTCGGGTGACGAAAAAGAGCTGTACTGACAACCGGATAAATATAGGGTACGATACCCGATTAGATTATTCGCTTTTCGTTGGGATCCCACCTTTGCATATACTAGAGTGTAGTAACAGTGACCATGAGTTGTATCAACAATATTTCTTTCAGTTCCGAACACTCGTTTACACCCCGAACGATAAATTCTTCGTAAGAACGTGGCCAGTTTTTGATCGTAGATGATCATGGCGGGGACGATACACAACCGCCTTCTAACAAACCCGTATTTCCACGTACCTTACCTAATGTGTCCCTGTAATGCGGGAAAATGACCGCCATTGTAGAAAGTGGTTTATCGTCTTTCATTATCGGCCTGTACTGGACATGTTCGTCATGGAAGCCATTAATAAGCATAGATAGTCGAGGTTTCGTCGGACCTTCCCATATTGCGGCAGACGTTTAAATCGCAAATCCACACTGGACAAAGGAGGTGCTTTTAACAGTTGTTGTAGAAAGTAGGGGGATTACTTACAGTTCCTTTCGAGGAAAATCCAACTCTGCAATCACTGTGGCGAGCACTAGGATAATACGAAAAGCGAGCGGTGCTCCGCCGTGGTTCGCCATATCGCCATACCACGGGAATAGTCTCGGACCCCGGCTCCCTAGCCCGGGCGCCCGGTTAGAAAGTCAATTTTCTTGTTCCAGTTCGCGACGAGAGATGGCGTTACACGACGGCCAGTTTGGATTTCTTGTCGATATGTGTATATTTTAGTACCAGTTTCGAGGTCCCTCTTGGTGCACCGATCCGCCATCCATGAGCACGCTGGCATCTCCACTGCCTTTCTTTTCTTTTTTTTTTTTTTTGCATTTTCGACGCATGAAGGTTTGTACTTTGTGAGGTACATCTGAACGCGTCATTTTCTCTCTGGCTGTCTGTGACTGATTATGCTGTCTGTCAGTGCTTTTTCCAGACCCCATACACCCCCACCCCCAATTCTGTCAGATACCCCCTAAAATTTGGTAAGATTATGCAATATTTAGCAAAATGGAATAAAAACACCCCCGCTCAACATACTCCCATAGACGAAATTTGTGATGATTTCTTATCCAATTAGAGCTGCTGGTTTCGTGGTTTTCTCTATGGGGAAATATTTAAGGTGAATCAGCTGATCTAAACATGGTCCAGGAATGGAACGAAATTTTCGAGCATTGTGTCTAACCTGTCATGAACCTTATTAAGCAGCGCTTCTTTTATCACATTAACCTCAACAACGATCAGAGCTATCTGGTCGCGAATTCCTACGTTAGTAAACAAACGTTTAGAATCATCTCTGTCCGCGAAGAAAAGCTAGGTATACCTTTCACGAGAGTTATCAATGTCCCCGCTATTTTACTCCTCAACATAATCGTTTGTAAACACATTTTTCTCGTTTATTTTGAATACACCATTTCTGCGCGTCTGCTCAGTTTTTGTGCGCACGAGCAATGGAGAAGAAATGAATCGATCCACGGTACGTGGCTCCACCTGGCGTACAGCATGGGCGACATCTTTCTACCTCGCCGCACAACAGAAATTGCTCATTTTAAAATTGTCCCTAAAATGTCAGTAAAAACAAAACCTCGCCGCTTGGTTATCGACCCCTTTGCCACAATGAATCCGCAACAAACAAATGAGGATCGTTCTGTTCTCAGAAGAGACCAGGATGTCACATAGATTTTCCGCTTTGTGAATCGATAAATGTTGCATCTTTGGTTCACGTGTGCTCCTTGACGATATTTGACACGTGTAGGAACAGCTTTGCAAAGTGATTGACCCTTAATAGGCCCTTTGAAAAAGTCCCTGCAGGGAGCAGCACGCACCTTGGCAGGGCTTGCCGGGAAATGTGGTGGAAAACGACGGCGCGTACACTCACAACTCCACCGAGCGCTGCGTGTTCATTCTTCAAAGGACGACGGTTTGCAACAAAACTTGCTTCATTTTAAAATCATGTACTCGATTCGTCGCCTGTTCGTTAGCTTCTAGCACGAAATCCGCTTTGGCGTCGCTGGTTCGTCTTTCATTCTCAGAGTCAGTCGTTGCCTCATGAACAATACCAGATTTAGAAGCGCTTCTTTTCATTCTGTACACATAGACGTCGTGCGTTTATCCAACTGCCGGTCCAGTCGGATGATGGTACTCTGTACAGCTGCTTGCCGTGAACAGTTCGGTCTTTTCTTTTTCTTTTTTTATCTGATGCGCCCTCGACGTCGTAGTCCAAGAAAGTGACGTAAGAGAAATTACGCAATAAAATGTAAATGAGTCCGTTTGGCCGTACGTCCATTGGTTTTATCTCCTCAACAGCTTGAGAAGTATAGCACTGCGTCAAACCATCCTCTTATACTTTGAAATTTCGGAACCAATACATGACGTGCTGATGAAAATAATTTGAATTACGCATTTCATTACTACGGCCGTTTAAGGTTTTATATAAGGGTGGTTTTCTGTCCGTGTGTTTCAGGAGAGTAGCCAGATTTTTTTTAGGGGGATGCGGGATTGAATCTCCTCTGGGGCTAAGGTGAAAAGAAATCTATCTATGCTTGCTTCCATATTTACGATGGTACTTGAGAGCTTCAGCGAATCAACCTGAGTCATTTTGAAGATATGGCGCCACACATTACAAAGTGACCCATCGGCACGCCTTTTCTCTTTGCTCAATTTGCGCTCGTTCTGTGGTCCATCTTATCAACGACCGCTGTAATCTATCTTTTCTAACGTTTTTAACTCAAGAGGATTGCTCATTTAAACACAAAGGAAAACCATTGGAAATAAGTCCCCAAACGTCTTCATTCTACCGCGACTTTTTGTTGAGCAGCAGTGATGGATGACCCATTAGACGAAGAACATGCTTCGAGGACTCAATTCATCAGCAAAGCTCTTTTGGCAGAAACACTTATTTGCTTTCGTAGTACCTAATTAATTGATTGCAGCTCGTTCCTCCGGAGAACGCAAATTAGCAGATTACGTCGATATAACGTCACCTCTCCTGGCGACATCCCGATGTTCTCGTGAGGCTCTTAGGGTCGGAGCCATTTTACAAATAGGACGCTAACATTGATACGAAGAAAGATGAAAGTCACTGAAAAGGTTAGCCAGCTTGTTCTGGATTACCGGTCCAGGGCTCTACCAATTGAGCTAAGCTAACACGCCTTCTCAGTGACTTCCAAGGGTGCGTCATCTCAGTTCTCTCTACTGATACGAAACTCGAATTAAGTGAGCGGAGGGAGACCTTCAACGGTGGACGTCACCCACCGGCGATGATAAACATTTGTGGCAGAATACGTATGTTTGTCGAACAAACCCTTTTAAGCTTGTTAATGTAAAATCTGCGCCTTCGTTAGCCGGGAGAAACGACTGTGAGATCAATGGGAGAAATCAGATCTTGCATGAACGTTCATCTCGAACATAAAAAGGAAGGCCGCTTCCTGCACAAGGGAAATCGCTCATAGAAATCTGAAAAGAAGCCAGTTTTCAGTGGAAAAATATTCCTGTCATAAAGGTGCTTCCAAACGAGCTTTCCTTTGGTCCTCAAACCGGCAAAATTCAAGTCCAAACAAGTTTATCTGATGTGACGAAATGCAAAAATGAGGCTCGTTTGCTCCGGTAGCAGTATCGATCTCTGACGACCTTCTTCTTTTGGACGCCTCATGAATTTTTGGACGTCTCCCAACCGTTTCCACTATGTTCTCACCAGGGATGGGGGTTTCAGGAAACAAATCGGATTTAAATCAAATCAGCATGTTGTAGAAGACGCTAAATGAAATGCACATCAAGTTCGGATTGAAATTTATTCGGGTAAATCGAGTCACTTTAGATCCCGATTTCTTTTCAGGACGCCAAGTCAAATATTTTATAAATCCGGATTTTTCAAATCCACCGCAAATCCGGAACTAACGCTGCTGAACAGCTGTGGAATGGTTGTCACAATCGTTTTCGAAGCTCATATTTTTACACAGAATACCGATTTCCTAACAGTTGCGTAACTAAGGCCATTGAGCTCCATCAGCGGTAAGAAGGACGAATATTGTGCAGTCTTGTACGGTCACGTGACACATTGCTTCCTCTGCAGTATTTACGTACGAGTGCAAAGAACTATGTGAAATAGAGAGATGGGAACAGTATTTGGTGGAGAGTTGGAAGGATAAGGTGGGGTGTATCCGCCCGTTTCATCGACGCCGTTTCATCGAAAGCTGTTTCACCATCTCATTGAATGCCGCTTCACTCACACGTCACTATGTGGTTTCTACAAGACATGCAGATACGTCTTACGTTATGGAAGCGTATACGAAGAGGGGAGTCAAGTCCTGTAGATCACATAAACAAAATACAGAAACCGACACTGAAGATTTAAGACACGTAAGCAGAAAATGTTCGTGTTCCCGCGCGATAACTTTGATATTTGACAGTCTATTTGAGATCCATTTGAACAGTGTCATAACGGCGTTTCTGACAATTGAGTGTAGGGTAGTTGAAAGGCTAAATTACTGTGTGACTGTTTCTATATGAATGTCTATATTACTCGTCAGTCAAATCGGTTTCTGACGAAACAAAAAATGAGGAGGGGTCTTCATAACATATCCCAGTGGTGCCTATAGAATGGCAGAGGATAATTAGTTCTGATCAAATTACCGATTGTCAAACTACAAGAATATACGGGTATTTTGAAAATAAGACTCAAGTCCACGGTGTAAGCTGCCGGAGAATGTTGATTATTATAAATACACGTACTTGGGTGTCATTACTAGAAACGATCTAAAATTTGATAGCCATAATAAACACATGCGTTCTAAACGTACTCTACGACTTTGGATGTGATAAAGGAAATTTCGCTTTGGAGCAACGCAAGAAATTAATAGCGTATAAATAATGGGGTCTCCTTGGAATATACGCTTCAGGAGTCTGGGATCCCTAAAATGGCGCCCTATCCGAAAATATATTTAAAAAATGCAACGGTCTAGTTCACAGTTCATATTTTCCAGGTGCAGAAGTACTCCATCGGTAACATCTACGAGGTAATTACATTTAAATAATACAAATGAATGACTAAGTTGCGAAATCTTGGTTTGGTTTGCAGCCCTATGAATTGTCTCTGAAAAGTAGGCTCAATACTGCTAGAAAAGCGTCGCCAGGCTTATAAACGGAGAAAACAGCTGATATATCTAGGTATCGGTCATTGAAGTCGTTACGTCGTTACGTGTGAGGTGGGAAAACGAAGTTTTTGTGAACGCAATGCATAAAGATTGCTAAAAATTATTGGATTCGCCAACACACGTCATCAAGAAAAAACAAAACAAAAAAACTAACAGGAAAATTTATTATCTGTCATGATTGTTATGATGCGAGTATGTCCTTATATTACATACACGTATTTCAGGCATTTTATTGCAATAACAGTATGATTGCAGAAATAAAAAAACGATTCGATGAAACCGCATTCGCTGAAACGACCATGTTTCGACGAAATGGCCCTCGATGAAATGTCACAGATAGGGACTAGAGCGTCTCTTTTTTTCGCGCATTAAGTATAGGCGGTAAATTGACGTGATTCAATCTAAATTCCAGGGATTCCAAATCCGTAAGCAAAAATGTGATTAAATCCAAATTCCGGAGCAAAAGTGGGATGCAGCCCAATTCCAAATCCTGCTCATACTGAAGCCGCCAATCAAATTCAAATCAAACCTGCCAGCCTCCCTTTTGGTGGATTTAAATCAAATCCGAGCTTTCAAATCCCCAACACTGGTTCTGACTACCTCTTTCGTGGACGTTTTTTTTTTTATATTTATTAACGTATATCTGTACTGAGATGTATATTCCAGGTCATGAAGCCCCCCTTTCTATGAAACATACAAATTCCCTAAACATATTTATTGATATTGATGAGAAAGACCGACACCCGCGAGAACAAAATGATATTTACGAGAGAGGAGCGACTTTGTATACTATGACGCTGAAAGAGAGTGGAAATGACTTGCTCTCGTTTACGCATCTTATAGAAAAGTTCAAGAAAAGTTCAGGTGGTGTTGAAAGAAAATTGACGCAAATAGTAGATAGGGATATCCGTTCCGAGATGTGAGAGTGTCGGAAACTCATAAGATTGGGAAATAAATCGAGATAATTTTCACTGTGCGCTTTAAAAACTGAATTTGACCGCATAGCACGTTCTGCGCCAACCATCGCCACGAATGATAGGGTTATAATTTCTGATTCGACACGCTTTCGACGTCTTTACATCCAACAACTTCCCCTAGACAACAACACATTGTTCGAAGCAGTCAACGTACGTGGCAATCCAACCGTAATATTCAGTGCGACTCAGGAACTCAACTTTCAGCATTGTTTTGGTAGGTGTCACCATTCTGCAAGTGGGCTTCACCTAGCGCAAGGGTGCATTAGGTGAAGCCCACTTCACAAAATTACCAGTATGGCTATACTGTACGTACTTTTCCGCAAGAAATGGCGAAATGTAACGTTTTGATGTCAGGTGAAACCCACCTTACGGAGCAGCTAATGTTGCTTCGTGTCGTTTTCTCCCCTTGCTATTCTTTGTAAAATTATGTGCATTTTTTGGCACACTTTCTTTTCTTCTGTTCTTTCCTTTGTAACTTTACTTGTGCATTTTTATCATGTACTTTTTGTACTATCGACAAAATTGAGCAAGAAAAAAAAAACAACAACAACAACAAACGAACATTATGGGACAGTGATCGCAACGTCCGCCTGTACCATGGGCGTCCGTGTGACTTATTTTTTTTTAGCCTAGGTCAAAGTAATTCATTCAAGGGGAGGTTTTGAACGTACAACAGATAAACGCAGGACATGTATGCACAAGACAAGCATGAGGACAATCGAATGCTCTGATAATGTTCAAACGATTTGACGATATCCGAGTACAGCTCTTGATTCGACAGCTATTCTATTCAGTATAGCTTTTGATTCTTGATTCATTCGGCAGAGCGTCGCACCGGGCACGAAAGTAGCGACAGGCGACTGACGGGACTACAGGTGCATTAGCTATACCTGAGCGAGACCAACGGGACACACATGAATTTGCAGTACGCAACAGTTAACCACAACGTGAAGTTTGTGTGTCCCGTGACGCGCACTAACACCCAGCGTATAACTAACGTACCCTAACTTCTAACCTAACCTAACCCAACCTAACCTAACCTAGAGGAGAGCACTACAGTGTATGGAGTTGTAGATTGAGAAGTGCGACGAATATAAAAATGGAAGCCAATGACGCGCTCATTAGAAATGAGTCGTCCCAGTAATCCGGTGAACGGGGGAGGTTGTAACGCAGGTAGGGAAGATCATGTCGCTTTCTTGATTACCTTGAGGCGAAAAAGAAATTGGCATGAGAGCAGCAGAAAGTGAAATAGTTGTTGATGCTTTCAATAAATGTGGCAAGACAAATTTATAGAAGTAAGTGAGCGGTAGCGTGTTTCTTCATTTTTCTATTTTTGTTCTCGTCAAAAGTACAATGATTTGTAAATTATCATCACAACTGCACTATCCAGGCTTTGTCGATTGTTCTAGCAATGACTCAGGCAAAAACAGCCAGATATGCCTCACGAGTCAGCAAAGGTATACCATCCAAGTCCTCTATATAGGATAAGAGCCTTCGAATGCTTCCCTGCGATGATCAAAAACAAGGCGGTGACTTTGCTGGAGAGCAAGTCTGGTGGTGGTGGTGGTGGTGGTGGTGAAAGGGCTTGCCGTTGTCGGCCTCACGTATGTGGGCAACGCCACGACTGACGCCCTGGGGAAATGTGCGTCCTGGGCCGACTTCTAGGGGAACTGTGCCGACATATGTCTGAAAGCGTCTGAGGAAAACCCAGGAAAAACCCCAGACAGCACAGCCGGCACCGGGATTCGAACCCGGGTACCGAGCAAGTCTGGGTTTTCCTGTACCGTCTAAGCAAGGCTAGCGAATGGCCTGTCGCTGCTCTCCGCGTAGGAAGTACGCATATATAATATCACGTGGGATAATTTGTGATAGTACTTATACGGGTCAATTTCGTCTTCTCTTTCGTAAACGTATGACCGGAATGGAAATGAGACTTGCGGATGAAAAATGGGGTGGCGGGACGCCTTCCCTCACCTTCCGACGCCCCTGCATACAGACGGACTCACAGAACGGGACACCAGCCACGCGCAATTCAGTATCGCACCTGACCGACAACAATGACGTACAGGTGCGCGTCCCTCTGCCGTCAGCACTCTTTTCTTTTTCTTTTGCTGACCACTTCGATATTTAGACATTTCGTGGATCAGAACTCATCCCTCAGATTCGGGTCGCCAAGAATGGTCCCTCACTTGAAGACCTTCGTAGCGTGTGATGTCACTGATGAACTAGCTTGTGGACGTTACCTCCGGTGGACACAGGAAACTGATAGCCAACGTCATTCCCGAAGAAGCCCCGGAGGCGAGGTCGCATCCGTGAGGCACATAAATAGCTTGTTTCATAACACACACCATATGCGCACCACATTACACGCTATTAACGCGTCAATGTCAGGTTGAAACTGCCACACCGTTATTGGGGTGCACGAGCCCACAAAACAAGGAAGGGAAAGCAAAGGAGAGGTTAGTACAGATCATGGAAGTACGGGAGAAAAAAGGGGCCTCCATCTAGAGGTCATTAGTGGTAATTCCGCGCTCTTCGCTCGCAGGTAGTCAAGAATTATATTCGGATATCGTCTAATAATTTGAACATTATCAGAGGACCGTCTGCATATCAGAGCAGTCGATTGTCCTTGTGCTATTGTCTTGGGTCTATTGGTTGTACCTTTTTGCCCCCCCCCTTCTTCTTTGCCCCATGCTGAAGAAAAGTCACAGGGACGCCCATGGTACAGACGGAGAAATCGTGCCAAAAACGCACATAATTTTACGAAGGATACGAAGGGGAGACAACGATTCGAAGCAACACAAGCTGCTCCGTAAGGTGGGCTTCACCTGACATCAAAGCGTTACATTTCGAGATTTCTGGCGGAAACGTACGCACAATTTGGCCATACTGGTAGTTTTGTAAAGTGGGCTTCACCTAATGCACTCATGCCCTAGGTGAAGCCGACCTGAAGACTCGTGACGCCTACTAAAACAATGCCCAACTTTGGGGCGCTTGCGTCGAACAGTCGCCATCTTGCTTCGCGATGGCAATGACAACCGGTCGAACTGACGAAATCACGCGTTCTACAACTAATGCGCATGCGCGACACTCGGACTGGACGTTTCATTCGGGATAAAATGTCGCTGGTTCCTCTAATGACAAGGGAATTGCGGTAGGTCTTGTAAAAAACACAATGTTTGATAGGAAGGGATGTGTCCTGTGTAACGCTAGGTGCTTTCAAGTTGCTGCAGGCAGTGTGAGTTGCTGAGGCGTATGTCCGTCACCGTCATGAAAGTGTTTCACTCCTTTGTACTCTAGGAGCGGGTTGGAAATTGTTGGTTCATACTCTATCGCGATCTCAATGAAGGCGTCTGAGGGATGTTTGGCATTGTCAGTTCCGCGAAACTGCCTGCCTAGCACTAGTTGATCCTGCTCTTCGTTTTTAGGGCCAGAACAGTACTATTTTTGAAATGTGATGTGGGCAAGCTTTCGTTTGTCCCATCCGGGCAATAAGACTGCCCGGGTCCTTCAGCAAGATGGGCGTAGCACCTGTTCTTCGGTTTTAGGGCAACGCAGTGTTGTTTTTGTAACGCTATGCAACGTGGATCAGTAGGAAGATGACGGAAATGAAAAAGCAAAAAGAAGAGAGAATTCATATCAGTGGTGGATATTATACCGGATAATGCTTTACTATTACACGGACTCCCCGTTGGCGTTATCACGGAAATATTGGCGCAGTATGGGCAGCCCATATTTGTCCAATATTAAGCTTGTTTGCACTCCCCATATTGGTAGCCCATATGGGCCCGATATTGTATTGATATTGGCGTGCTGCTTGGGCTTTAGGTGTCGCACGGACCCTGTAGAGTCCATGCACAAAGCATATCATATAGGACTCTGAAACCCCGCATGAATAGGAGCTACTCTGCTGTCCACCAAAACCGGGTAAATTTGTTCTACGGAAGATTATCTACGCAGTTGTTCACTTAAAAGGAAAATATCATAATAAGAGTTCCACACGTTCCTGAAGGGGAAAACAGGAGTCGAACGAGAGTATTACGTAATTTTACACCCCTTGCTGCTGTTTAACTCTTACCAAACACCCTTGCAACTCCCTGTTTATCTGTTTCTATGCTTTCATGCTTTAATAACTCCCTTCAACCAGCGCTTTACTCCGCGGTAAGAGTCGAGCGCGGGGCGTCTGCATATTCTTGGTCCGTTTTCGTTCTTTTCATTGCGTAGTCTAGCAACACTGACATCGCGGTAGAGGCACTGATCTCTATAGTATAGGCTGGATCGCGCATAGGGTGCTCCACAGCGTGGTCACCGGCCGCCATATTGGTGGGCCCAACGCATTCTGTCGTCTGCATTTAGTGCAAGCGGGGCCGCCCGTATTTTTTAAGATTTACTTTAAACTAAATGGCATGTCATGCCAGTTTGTTGCAGCTTTGAGTACACTTCACACGGACAGAGAAAGAGGGATATTGTTTCACAGGTAAGCTCTTTATTTTTGGGGAAAAAATCTGTTTATTCGTATCGCATGCATATGACAACTCGGACTTGTTTGCATTGCAACTTCGCTGGTGCCATTGCGTACTAAGAAAGTATGTGTGGCTGCTCCTACACATCTCAAGACCATGTATTTTCAGAATAAGGATCGAGGTTGTGTGTTCTGCAATACACACAGAGACACTCGTAGAACATAATAAGATAACAGAAAAAGTCAAACGAGAACCATACAACACCAAACCACACAATAACGAACGAGAACCGCGGAACACCACACGAAAACCGAACAGAAAGGAAAACAAACAAAAAATATAAAAACGGAAGTACCTCACAACAACAAACAGTGTGAAACCTTCCTGAGCAAAAAAAAAAAAAAAAAAGAATTTTGTAGGTTGACATTCACCGAATTCACCTTCATGCGTATGCTCCCTATGCACAACACTTACGGCCCCCTATTCGGAATACAGGCAGCGGAGAAGAAAAACAAGGCAAATACCATTAAAAACTACAGGAACACATTTGGAATACATCAGCACACTGATTCCTAAGAAAGATGCGTGCTAATCAACAATGAGGAGCGTTTAAATCGCAATAAATGCTCCACATCAAATCGCTTCCCATTGTTTCCTACGGGAGCAGCCGGCGCCAGTGGGCCCTCCAACATGGCGGCCGGTTGCCGCACCTCTCTCCCACGCGGCCCTCTCCTATGCGCGATCGAGCCTTTATACATAGAGATCAGTGGGTAGAAGTGTGCGCCGCATTTTCGGTACGCAAATTCGGGAACGTTTTCAGTTCTAGAGCAACTATTTTTGCAGTAATCATATGGTATGGTCTTTTTAATCTTCATTCTGTGTCTTGAGGGTTTGAGTGGGGTTCTCTTATTATATACCTGCTATATGACATCAGAAGGTGTTTTTCAACAAATTGTTGCAAGTTGATCGTTTCCTTGGCCCTCAAGGCCCAGTCATATCTGGAGGTATACTTTGGCACCATTGTGTACAGCGAACGTTGCCCGTCAATAACGAGAGCTTCTGCATGGAGAGGCTCGGTAAGGCAATAGCCACAGACGGACAGGTTCATGTGCTCTTGGAGATTTTGACAGTTGCGTTCCCGTTGCGTGTCTACACTCTTGGATCTGGATCATGTGTTTCGCGCTGGAGTTTTAAAGTGGCACTAAAATGCAAAAACAACTTGTTCTCAAATGAAAGTCAGTGTTTCAGTTAGTATAATGCAAGCAAAATTAGTTGACACAGTGCTACCGTTCAGAAGAAAAACGCAATGAAAACGTCTTTGGCGGCAACGAATGGGAACCACAGGAGGCATCCAATGCAGGGGAAGCTTACATATCGTGGCCCTGTGGATTTGGAACTGGCCCAATCGTAGTGTTCCGTATATGCGCGGCATGATGCGCATTTTTCAATACCGATTCACTGAATTGTAGCAGAGAACAGTTTTCGCGAATGTTCCACTGACAACACATATCGTCCTTCGAACAGCGACGCCAGTTCGCTTCACAACTCGCACTATGTTTTTCACCGGGACTGCTCCATGGTGTGGCACGCGCATCGATGCGCGAGCTGAAACGACGTTCACTGCTTAGCGCCGAAGCAAGAAAGAGCCCGGTATAATTTCGATAGTAGTTCCGTAACAGAATCACAGTTTTGCATTATGATAACAAGTACGAAATTAACGTAGCCTGTAACGTAATTTGAAGAGAACATGTTTTTGTATTGCAGTGCCCCTGTAATGTGACTTCACGACTGCTTCCTGTTAGGGCAGGGGTGAAGGTCAGCAGTGTACGTAACGGCAAGCCCTATCACCACCACCACCACCACCACAAGCAGTGTACGTACCTGGTTGGTTTCCATGGCATAAAGTTAAGCAGAATTATGGTGTTTGCCTTCCGTATTTTGCGTACACTCGTACGTGGTCTGGAGCATGAGTTATGCATAATCTGGTTTGTGTACGTTTTGCATTTACTGTTTAGAATTGCTCGCTACCTGCCATTCTACCTTCAATAAATATGAGTTGCACCAATTTGTTGTTTTCTTGCAATATATAATTTTGGAGAGATTGCGCTACATTGAAGGACTGACATGAAATGCGTGGGATTTAGGGTTCGTATCCTCAAGCACAATCTACCTGGGAGACACCCGAGTGGACGACATTAAATCTCGAAACTAAAGGTAAACTCTTACTTGGAAACTAATTTATGCAGGCTCTGACAATTCGACGGGGCATAGAACCGCACGTACGTCATGTATGGGAAATTCATAACTACTCTGCATATCATAGCACAGTTGGTTAAATATGAAGACAGTGAACAGGAGGCATAGCGATAATATCTGTACACGACACTGAAGACACGGCATTTAATTTGCGTGAGCTTCAGTTTTTGCCTTGAGAAGGTATTTGAACTTGAGGTAAGTACCAACAACAACTTTATTTTGGCTTTGGAGAGTGGGGAGCTTCATCGCTACAGGCGATACTCTACCCCATTGCTGGTGGGAAAGTGGGAAATAAAATAAAGAGCCCCGTCACAATAACCATCGAAGTCCGATGGTGTCCAGAAATGTCAGAAGAGCTTTGCGCGCAGAGCGTTGCTGGGCTGGATTAGGCCAGGGGCCAAGCAATTTCGATAGGGAGAAGGGGCGAGAGTCGAGCTGACGAAGAGACTCGGAGAGTGTGGTTCAGGAAGGTTGGTAGTGGGAGCAATGAAGAAGAATATGCTCCAGATCCTCAAGAACACCACAGTGGCAGCAGGTGGGAGAGTCAAGTTGTCTCAAGCGGTAACGCCACTGAGCTGTAAAGGCCACATCGAGTCGCATTCGGTTGAATAATGCAGCATCTTGACGAGAGGTGTTTCGTGGCATGCGGAAAGCGAGCGTTGGATCAACTCTGCTCAACATAGAGGGGGGAAGAATGTCGGTTGTCCATTGGCGGGAAGCCAGGGGTGTCACTAGGCGTCGGAGAATTGAATGGCGGTCTCCTCTCAGCAGAACAATGCTGGTCCGTTTCCGATACGAGAGTGTTGCTTCTGCGGCGCTGTCGGCCTGCTCGTTCCCCACGACACCACAATGGGCTCGAACCCACTGGAGAACTAGCCTGTGGCCTGCTGCGTAGATAGTGTGGTAAGCCATTAACACATCTGTGACTAGGGGTGCGGATGGACCTCGTATGCCGGAATTTTCAATTGCTTGAAGTGCAGATTTGGAGTCTGTGAAGACTGCCCATTCCCGCGGTGTAAAATCAGCGATGTGTTGTAGAAAGAAAAGAATGGCATAGAGTTCCGCAGCTGTGGAGGAGGTTGGATGTGAAAGGCGTCTTCTGTGCACTACGCCTTCGGATGGTATGACGAATGCTGAGGCGGACTTGTTGTTTCGGGATGCGCCATCGATATATGCTGCCGTAAACGTAGAAAACTTCTCGTCTACCAGAGCATGAAAAAGGGCTCGGAGGACTTGAGGGGGACCTGATCTCTTCTTTCCAGAAGGTTTGGAAGGCGTACAAAAGTGGGCGGTACCGGTAGAGACCGGGGGGCTTCCGGCGGTATAGTGTCCTTAGTTATGAAGCCAGTGACAGCCTGGCGTGTCCTCTGCGCTACTCGATAGAAGTCGCCTGCAGGGTGGTATCTAATTTTCCTGAGGAGCGGGTGGCGGGGAATGTGAGCACGCAAACGGAGGAAGTGCCGAGCCGTTTCACGTTCACGGAGGACCTCAAACTGGAGCTCATCAGCTTCAGCCAGTACTTGCCGTGTTTCAGCCATTCTTGGAACTCCGAGGCATCGACGAAGGCTTTGAGCAAACAGGGACCGAAGTGTATTTAATGAAGTGGTTGATATCCTGTGCAGAATAGGAAGGCTGTAAAGCACAATCGCCCTCACCAATGCCGCGTGAACCGCGAGCAGGGAACGCTGATCACAGCCCCATCCTGAGCCAGAAAGATGTTCAATTGCGGGGAGCCATCGCTGCACTTTAGTTTCAAGGTGTTTAATGTGCCGAGCCCAGCGCAAGTCCGAGTCGATTACCACGCCAAGGAAGCGGTGGAAGCGTACCGGCTCAAGCTTTTTTGTACCAAGCCAAAGAGGGAATTTGGCCATAGCTTTGCGCGTGAAAGGGAGCTCGACACACTTTTCGGGTGAAAGGTCCATCCCAAGGTGCGTGAGGTACGTATGGATATTATTTAAAGCGAGCTGCAGGCGGCGGTCTATGGCTGGGCGTGATTTGCCTACTGTCCAAAGGGCGACGTCATCTGCATACACGGAAAACGACACTTTACGAGGAATTACTGATTGTAGGCCGGCCATCACCACGTTAAAGAGTGTCGGGCTGAGAATGCTTCATTGGGGGACTCCTTGTGGAACAGGATGCTGAGGGTTTTGGCCTTGGGACGTACGGACAGCGACAGTTCGGTCCGCAAGGAAGTCTTGGAGCCAGATGCAGAGCCGACCGGATACCCTAAACGAGCGCAAGGCGTGCAGCACACAAATGTGCGAGACGGTATCATATGCGCGCTTGATGTCGAGGAAAACCGATAGGACGATCCGTCGATGGGCACGAGCATGTTGAACTGTAGAGACTAGGTCGAGAACTGGATCCATGGAGCTTCGGTGGCGACGAAATCCAGCCATTTCGTGAGGGAACGCACGTTGTTTTTCGAGCCACCAGTCGAGGCGATGCAAAACCATTCTCTCCATCAGTTTCCCCATACAGCTTGTCAGGCTCACAGGGCGAAAGGAGGATAGGGCATTTGAGGGCTTGCCTGGTTTCAGGATGGGAACAACCAATGCCTCCTTCCATGTTTGTGGTAAAAATCCTTGTCGCCAAGACGTATTATACACATGAAGGAGAGCTTGAAGTGACCGCCCGTCAAGGTTTCGCAGGGCGACATAGGTGATTTTATCGGGTCCAGGGGACGAGCCGGCGTTCACAAGCTGCAACGCTGCCTTTAGCTCGATTAGTGTGAAGTCGCGGTCCATAACTTCCTGGAGACGGGGCCAGTCTTGGTGAAGTTCAGCAGTCAAACTGTGGACAAAACTGCGGTGTAGTGGCGTGGTCGAGGCAGCCGCCGGAGTCGTTAGTACCACACAGAAGTCCGTCGCTAGCGTGTTTTCGTATACACCCTTAACGATAGCCGAGGCCGCGAGAGGATTCTTTTGAGGGGGCGCCTCCTTCAGAGATCAGATTGTCCGCCAGATCTTCGTGGCCGGATCAAACGGTGAAAGGTGGTTGCAAAACTTGCGCCAACGCTTCCTGTCCTCTTTCTTAAGTTCTCGTGTTACTTTAGCTTTCATCCTGCGGTATTCCAGAATGTCCGTAAGTTGCCCTGTCCGACGAGCCGTTCTTTCTGCTCGGCGACGTAATGCTCTGAGGTGGTTAATTGCTGGGGAATGACCGACATGGCCTGTTACCCTTTTAGACATGACCACCGCTTCCTGAACACCGCGGGTAATGGCTTGAGAGAGAGCCTCTGGAGACATACCGGTGTGCACAGATGTTCTGAGGCCCGCACGAAAAAGTCTCCAGTTTGTGAAAGAAATCAGTCCAGTAGTTGCTGAGAGGGGCAGTCTGTCGTGCGAAATATATAGAGAAAATATATAGGTAAGTACCATTCGTTAAAACTGATAATCATACTTTGGTCTACTCCAGCACTTACTACCATGTGTGCATGTTCAACGCTCAACCCAATACTTGGCTGCAAAAGCGAACCTCAGGTCAGGTCTGTGTAGGAGACGGTGAAAGGTCGACTCAAACGACTCCCTCCAAGATATCGGTGATCGAAACTCCCTTTGCCGCAAGGGGGCACTTGGTGTCAATACCTGCAATACCCGTTTCAGCCATTGCGTGTCCCTCGAGGCAATACGATGGGGTTTGCTGGTAGAGAGTACAAGCTAACTGTTGCTTCCCGGAGTGGTTCTGTTCTACGTATATAGGTACTTGAACACGACAAACAGGGTCGTCGGATAAAAAAGGCAGGAATGAATAATGTATTGATGTGGTGACCAGGCCGTTATCTTCCTGACTCCTGTCAAAGCAAGATCTGGTGATTTACCGATAATTTAAGTTGAGAGTAAGGAGAGGTCTGAGGCCCTCCCAGTTGTCGACAGGCCTAAGAGCATGGCCAATTTGAATAACAACTTGACTAAAGAGAGATCAGCGTTGCCACCTAATGAGCGCAAGCAGAATGTAACACTTGAAACTGGCCACGTTTTTGTGCACCTAGGCTGGGGAGCTAGGGGTTATGTTGAAGATACCTGTCAGTAAGACGAGACTATGGGGTGTCTTCCCGTGTCGAGGCCTTGGGACAGACTGTGAAACTGACGGCCTGTAATGTTCATAGTTCTATATAGGATAGACCTTGGTCGTGGGGGAAGGCAAGGAAATTAGACGCTCAACCGTCCCATTGAGGAGAACCACCAGAGGCTCCAGCAGCTCCAGTTTGGAACCCTGGAGCTGCTGTCTAATTTGGTTCACTGCGCCTCGCTCCGAAGTCCAGAATCTCCCTGTCGCTAGAAAGGGGAGAGTTTCACTTAGGGCGATGGGACCTCTCCGTCTGACACAAGTGCGCGTGTCTTCGTCAACTGGACTCTCGCCCCTGCTCCCTATGAAAATTGCTTGGTCCCTGGCCGAATCCAGCCCAACATCAACACCAGCAATGGGGTAGAGTATCGCCTCTGGCGATGAATCATCGTCTTAAAATAATGTTGTTTCTTCTCCGCTCGACCCTCCAGACTCCAGGCCCTCGACAAGACGCCTGCCACCTCTGGAAGACACAAGGTAGAGGTGCCCTCGGGAGGTGGCAGAAGGAAGGCCTCACCCGGCTGCGGCCTGGGTATCTGAGGTGGCGGCCGGTAGCTCATTGTCGGAGCTCGTCTTCATGGTGGGGTCTGTCGGGGCCCTTGGGAGCTGATACTCAAGGCGGGGTCTGGCGGGACCTCGGATGGCGGGATCAATCATGGAAGAAGGCGGTAACGCCAGCGAGCTGCTGCTGCATGGCATCCATTCGGGCTTGGTTATAACGAGCAGGGGAGGCAATTTCTGAAGAAGGGTGGCAAGGGTATGTTGCAGAAGGCCCGCACCTCATCAGGGAAGATCATAGGGATTCCCTTCAGGGGGCATCAGAAATTAGCGACACAATTTGGCTCGAGAAGGAACTAAAGAGGGTGCCACTCTCGGGGGTCAGGAATAGTTAGGGTGCAGCTCGGCTCGTAAAGGGCCACTCTCGAGCACTGTGTGGGCCAGCACAGAGGAGGTACACAGCCAGTGCTCTGCAGTAGAATTATGCCCTAAGCTACTTTGGCCCAACTAAATTCGCCATAGGGGAAAGCTACTTGGGCCGTAATCGGGGTTGTAATGCACAGGGAAAAATCACGCCCTAAGGGGCCAAATACAAGGACCAGCGTATTCTGCTCGTAATCGCTGCGTAATCGCTCCATAAATGCACAGTGCGCGTATAGTGCACAGTGTGCCTAGGAAGTTACTGGCGCCCTAAGCCGGGTAGTTTTGAGAACAGCCTGCCTTAGTGAAAGTTTCTTGCGCCCTAAACGGGATAGCACTGAACAGCGCTTGTCTCACTGCATTTGCACGAGGCAAGATAATTTTTATGATGAATAGTTTTCTGATCTACGAACAACAACCGAAAGTTACGAGGGAAGGTCTTAATGCTGATCTGCGGGCACTAGGTGCACAGAGCGAAAAGAAAGACTTACCAAGTTTCATGACACTATTTCGTGAAGACTGGGAAAATTACCAAAGAAATAGCGGGGAGCAAAAAATGGCGACTATTCTCGTTCGGAGCCGAGAGAAAATACGGCGAAAGAGGGAAATTGGGTCAACAGCAAAAGCCTGAGTCTGGGCACACAGAGGTCTTTTGCATTATGGAGTTCATCCACCATATACGCCATCTTGTCAGAGGAAATTGGGGAGAAGGGAAGCACACAACGTTGCGTCTCCTAATCTTCGAATGCGGCTATTTCTAGCGGAATCTCCAGGCAAATGCTATGTGATACATGATAGTAAGTGCTGGAGTAGACAAATTCACTGTTTCTTCGCGCGTCATAGAAACTGTAGCTGAGCGTCTCTTGGCTGTGCTTGTTTTCCCTTTGTTGACGTTAGCTCCAGTAGTGCCTGTCGTTTCTTACACAAGTTTCATTTTCAAGCCTTTTTGGTGTATCAGTGAGCACCTTAGGCCTTTCTTTCTTCCTTCCTCTTTTGCATTTTCCTGTGCACAAAACCGAACAATGTCAAATTCCCTCTTCTCTGAAGAGCCACATGACATATGTTTAATCTAAAAAAAGATACGATACACAAGCGCTTGTTCCGTCCTCCTAACAATAATAATAATAATTTTATTTCAAGAATTCCTGAGTATTCGTGAAATATCAGCAAAATCAAATAACGAAGGTTCAAAGAAAAGCGCGCATCCCATCAATGCGCTGTCCCATTTCTCACTCTTCACGTCAAACCACCGCGCGTCAAACTACCCTGGATAGGCCTAAAAGTCGTAGAGTTAATATAGGAATACTCTAGAGAACGTACTTGGCGCGCCGTCAATGGGATTCTCCTATCCCAGAGCGTGACCACCCGGGAGCAGCCATCCGTTGGTCATGGACAGTGTTAGTGGACGAATTTCTACGCCCTAACTACAGCTGAGCTGCTCCTTTGTTGCCAACCCTGTGCAGTCACATGGGATAACAAACGGGGAAACAGCCGATGGTAGGAAGTGAGGCAAGCCGTGTAATTGCGTTGAGTACGTAAGAACCATCAGGATACGTGCAGAATTGATAGTGCAATCGGAATCACAAGGTAAACGTTGTCATATAAACGTGACTCATATTTTATCTATGAGATTACACAGCCAACCCTTTTCTTTCCCCCAACACAGATGAAGGTGTTTACCGCCTATGAAGTGTTTGAAGTGGCGTTTGTATGCTTTGCGAGCGAAATCAATAAATCGTTACGTCACAGCAAACGTCAAGGCACACGTGACTCTAAAGATGGCGGCGCCCGTGATCGGCGGCCAAACCGTTTGTAAACAATGCGGCGGTTGTTTCTGGACGACGTTTTGGATGTTTTTCGAACACAATAATTATTTTTATCTGATAATCTCGCAATAAAACGCGCAGTTTTACACATAAAGCCTCGTATTGTTCCAAAGATGCGACGACGACCGCGCGTTAAGACTTACCGCCGATGCGATGTACTTAAACAAAGGTGAAATGGGCTACCATGTTGCGGAAGAAGCACCGCATAAAACTACATGTAAACAAAGTCACATGACCTCAAAATGACGTTTTCTATGACGTGCGACAAGGACAAGATGGCAGTTTTGCCAAAAGCACGCGCTTGAGGGTAGTTACAACAATGGCGGATTTGTGTCACCCCTGTAGTCCGACCCCCCTTGCTAAAAGTGCGGTGGGCACCAAGCACTCTCCAGTGCACATTTCGCACCTTATTTCATTTGAGGCGCATAATACGCTAGTCAGTAAAGCAGGAGGTCGGATGCATACTTTTTGGAGCCGGAAAGGCCATTTTTCATTAACAACATAAAAAAATAGAAAACAAAAAACGACGAACCAGTCAGTCAATATAATTCACAACTGCGGCCGCCGTGGTGCCATCTGTGGAGAGTATCTTCAATTGCACAGCGCGGTAATTTTGAAAAACATTTTTACTGTCCCACTACTCCAACCGTCCTATACCTCCCGCCTCTCCCCTAATCGGTACGTAACCGGAAATTCTGGTCACCCATGAGCCGAAACCGTAACCGGAGTCGAAATATAAGGTTCCGGTTACCAGATCGTAACATACGCTTCACATGTAGAAGCATACTGGCATGCGAAAGTAATACGACTGTAACTTCAGTGTTAGGGCCAGCTCTCACTTGGCGACGCCTTACGCGACGTCGTGAGCGAAATAGAGCGACGTCGGAAATAGACGCGCATTTCCGGCGTTGGGAGAAAAGAGACGTGGAGCCAAAAAATAAAAAAAAACACCATGCCAGACTTCTTTCACGACATCTGCGAGAGCTGCAGAGAACGATATACTGGCGACCAATAAGGTGACACAGAAAGGCCACGCCTCCTGACTTTTCGTCTGCTTTGAACGACGGAATGCCACTGTGAACATGAAACATGGGAACAACATGGGAAACACGGGGAAAACATGGGAACATGAAAACCGCGCACTCTTACGGGACGGCGGAAATGTGCCCATATTTCCACCGCCAGCACACGATGTCGCGTCGGGCGTAGCCAAGTGAGAGCTGGCCCTCGGGGGATCCTGGAATATTGTAGCAAACGGTTTTCTCTATGCTCCATTTCAGCGGATTGACGGTAACCTAACTTGAACATAACCACTCGCCGCCGGCACTTCGATAAAGCTTTGTTCTCGTCAGCATCGGGTCTTTGTCAAGCTCCCACCCGATAAGCGTGGCCCATACACTGAATGTGCGATGAGTTTCGTACTACCTGGTTCAGGCAGCTTGGGCTCACAGAGATATCAAGGGGCTGATCTAGGATTTTAACGCAGAACGTGCTTAGACGTTAGTTTTCGTCACGGTCCAGGCCACGCCTGTCTGACCTTTCCCCCTTTCTTTATCTTTAATAAACATATCCCCCACCCCAACGCCGCGCTCGGGCGTGACGGGCGTGACGGAAGAAAAATTCGGTACCGTCTGGTTGTGGCGGATACTTTACTCTCGCCTACGGCCACAACGGAGACTGTAGCAGGCTATAGACAAAGTTTGGTCACGCTGTATGATAAGCTAGACACATTCTTTGTCAGCATGATCAAGCTTGCTTAATTTTTAATGATTAGAGGCCTGGTGTGAACGCGTGACAAATATCAAGCAGTGCAACAATATGCTGGTAAATGTTGTTGACCAAGCCGGTCCAACTGTTTTGTAGCTGTTGATGTGGGTCAACCGAGTTATTTACGCGGTGCCCGCCCCTCGTTGTCAACATCCCCGAATGGGCCAGTGTAACCTCATACCCAAAGCATGCAAGGTCTGTCTCTGCTTTATTTTTATTTATTTTTGTAAACAAAACAGTCGTCTCTTTTCCAAGCTACGAGGTGGTCGTGTGTTTTATTGTCTCTGTCAAGTTCGGGCGCCTCCTGGCGATCTCTACGGTCTTCCAGACAATGCAAAGTTTTCCCAACCAATCTACCGGTGACGCGCCCAGTAAGACGCACAGATCTGACCTCTCCTCACCGCATCAAAACTGCAAACATAAAAAGTGTAAAATTATCTAATTTTTAGCGAAAATTCATGACAGCGTTCACGTTGAGGTTCCTCCGCGTCTCACTTAGCAGAGCAGAAGTGCTGGGGTAAATCCCACAGAGACGGAACCATGAAGGCGGCATTCTGGGAGTTGGTTTGAAGAATCTCTTTTTCCCCCAAATTTGTCCACTCGATGACGACAGACGCTCAGGGAGGTGACGAATCCGTCTTCCTAAGTCCTGTTGCGTAGTTTCAGCACACTACTGCTTAGTATTACAATAAACTAAAATTACTAAAAACTAAATTAGTCGTAAAAATTTTGTCTTTCTTGGCGACATATGCTTCAGAGCCCTGCCTACGTCACGCAGACCCATGTTCATGGCAGGAACCACCAGCTCCGCTTTCACGCCGAGACTGGGAGGTGACACGGGTTCGAATCCTGTCGCAGGTTTTCCCTGGGTTTTCCGAGACTTTCCAGACGAATGTCGGCACAGTTCCCCCTGAAGTCGGCCCAGGACGCATACTAACCCCCTTCCTGCTGTCCTCTCTCCATCTGTCCACGTCTGTACGCCGCTCATAGCCACAGTTGCTTCGCGGCGCTAACGCGGAATGCAACCGAAAATAAAATTGTCCTTTCCATGATTTCCTTATTTCGGTTACCGGTGATCGTAACCAATAAAGGCCCCTTTGCAAAGTTGGAGATGTGAACTGTAACCGAACCGGTTTCGGTTTCAGACAAACTTTGGTATCTTCAACGAATGTCTGGCACTTGAAATTTCATCTTCCATAAAAGGTGGTCATCCTGTTTATGGGACGGGCATTCCATTGGAGGAATACTTGCGGTTAAGTTGTGTTTTAGATAAACATATGCTCAATATGCAGCCACAGAGCTCAGGATATTTCTCGTTTCTGTATAGACTTGCTTGACACAGCGGCCTCCACAGGTGGCGCCGTCACCGCGGAACACTGATGTCTCGCCGTGACACGCCGTTAGAGCCGACCCAAGATCGTGTCACTTCCCTGCGCCGGGCTGACGAGCTCCAACAAGAGCAAAACAGCTGTCCTCAGCTGGGAGTACACTATCAGACGATAAACATATGCTCAATATGCAGCCACAGAGCTCAGGATATTTCTCGTTTTCTGTATAGACTTGCTTGACACAGCGGCCTCCACAGGTGGCGCCGTCA
Organism: Ornithodoros turicata; assembly: GCF_037126465.1. Classification (NCBI taxonomy): domain Eukaryota; kingdom Metazoa; phylum Arthropoda; class Arachnida; order Ixodida; family Argasidae; genus Ornithodoros; species Ornithodoros turicata. The sequence continues at coordinate 419,482 of NC_088203.1, read as the reverse complement.
CCGCGGAACACTGATGTCTCGCCGTGACACGCCGTTAGAGCCGACCCAAGATCGTGTCACTTCCCTGCGCCGGGCTGACGAGCTCCAACAAGAGCAAAACAGCTGTCCTCAGCTGGGAGTACACTATCAGACGATAAACATATGCTCAATATGCAGCCACAGAGCTCAGGATATTTCTCGTTTCTGTATAGACTTGCTTGACACAGCGGCCTCCACAGGTGGCGCCGTCACCGCGGAACACTGATGTCTCGCCGTGACACGCCGTTAGAGCCGACCCAAGATCGTGTCACTTCCCTGCGCCGGGCTGACGAGCTCCAACAAGAGCAAAACAGCTGTCGTCAGCTGGGAGTACACTATCAGACGATAAACATATGCTCAATATGCAGCCACAGAGCTCAGGATATTTCTCGTTTCTGTATAGACTTGCTTGACACAGCGGCCTCCACAGGTGGCGCCGTCACCGCGGAACACTGATGTCTCGCCGTGACACGCCGTTAGAGCCGACCCAAGATCGTGTCACTTCCCTGCGCCGGGCTGACGAGTTCCAACAAGAGCAAAACAGCTGTCATCAGCTGGGAGTACACTATCAGACGATAAACATATGCTCAATATGCAGCCACAGAGCTCAGGATATTTCTCGTTTCTGTATAGACTTGCTTGACACAGCGGCCTCCACAGGTGGCGCCGTCACCGCGGAACACTGATGTCTCGCCGTGACACGCCGTTAGAGCCGACCCAAGATCGTGTCACTTCCATGCGCCGGGCTGACGAGCTCCAACAAGAGCAAAACAGCTGTCCTCAGCTGGGAGTACACTATCAGACGATAAACATATGCTCAATATGCAGCCACAGAGCTCAGGATATTTCTCGTTTCTGTATAGACTTGCTTGACACAGCGGCCTCCACAGGTGGCGCCATCACCGCGGAACACTGATGTCTCGCCGTGACACGCCGTTAGAGCCGACCCAAGATCGTGTCACTTCCCTGCGCCGGGCTGACGAGCTCCAACAAGAGCAAAACAGCTGTCCTCAGCTGGGAGTACACTATCAGACGATAAACATATGCTCAATATGCAGCCACAGAGCTCAGGATATTTCTCGTTTCTGTATAGACTTGCTTGACACAGCGGCCTCCACAGGTGGCGCCGTCACCGCGGAACACTGATGTCTCGCCGTGACACGCCGTTAGAGCCGACCCAAGATCGTGTCACTTCCCTGCGCCGGGCTGACGAGCTCCAACAAGAGCAAAACAGCTGTCCTCAGCTGGGAGTACACTATCAGACGATAAACATATGCTCAATATGCAGCCACAGAGCTCAGGATATTTCTCGTTTCTGTATAGACTTGCTTGACACAGCGGCCTCCACAGGTGGCGCCGTCACCGCGGAACACTGATGTCTCGCCGTGACACGCCGTTAGAGCCGACCCAAGATCGTGTCACTTCCCTGCGCCGGGCTGACGAGCTCCAACAAGAGCAAAACAGCTGTCCTCAGCTGGGAGTACACTATCAGACGATAAACATATGCTCAATATGCAGCCACAGAGCTCAGGATATTTCTCGTTTCTGTATAGACTTGCTTGACAGAGCGGCCTCCACAGGTGGCGCCGTCACCGCGGAACACTGATGTCTCGCCGTGACACGCCGTTAGAGCCGACCCAAGATCGTGTCACTTCCCTGCGCCGGGCTGACGAGCTCCAACAAGAGCAAAACAGCTGTCCTCAGCTGGGAGTACACTATCAGACGATAAACATATGCTCAATATGCAGCCACAGAGCTCAGGATATTTCTCGTTTCTGTATAGACTTGCTTGACACAGCGGCCTCCACAGGTGGCGCCGTCACCGCGGAACACTGATGTCTCGCCGTGACACGCCGTTAGAGCCGACCCAAGATCGTGTCACTTCCCTGCGCCGGGCTGACGAGCTCCAACAAGAGCAAAACAGCTGTCCTCAGCTGGGAGTACACTATCAGACGATAAACATATGCTCAATATGCAGCCACAGAGCTCAGGATATTTCTCGTTTCTGTATAGACTTGCTTGACACAGCGGCCTCCACAGGTGGCGCCGTCACCGCGGAACACTGATGTCTCGCCGTGACACGCCGTTAGAGCCGACCCAAGATCGTGTCACTTCCCTGCGCCGGGCTGACGAGCTCCAACAAGAGCAAAACAGCTGTCCTCAGCTGGGAGTACACTATCAGACGATAAACATATGCTCAATATGCAGCCACAGAGCTCAGGATATTTCTCGTTTCTGTATAGACTTGCTTGACACAGCGGCCTCCACAGGTGGCGCCGTCACCGCGGAACACTGATGTCTCGCCGTGACACGCCGTTAGAGCCGACCCAAGATCGTGTCACTTCCCTGCGCCGGGCTGACGAGCTCCAACAAGAGCAAAACAGCTGTCCTCAGCTGGGAGTACACTATCAGACGATAAACATATGCTCAATATGCAGCCACAGAGCTCAGGATATTTCTCGTTTTCTGTATAGACTTGCTTGACACAGCGGCCTCCACAGGTGGCGCCGTCACCGCGGAACACTGATGTCTCGCCGTGACACGCCGTTAGAGCCGACCCAAGATCGTGTCACTTCCCTGCGCCGGGCTGACGAGCTCCAACAAGAGCAAAACAGCTGTCCTCAGCTGGGAGTACACTATCAGACGATAAACATATGCTCAATATGCAGCCACAGAGCTCAGGATATTTCTCGTTTTCTGTATAGACTTGCTTGACACAGCGGCCTCCACAGGTGGCGCCGTCACCGCGGAACACTGATGTCTCGCCGTGACACGCCGTTAGAGCCGACCCAAGATCGTGTCACTTCCCTGCGCCGGGCTGACGAGCTCCAACAAGAGCAAAACAGCTGTCCTCAGCTGGGAGTACACTATCAGACGATAAACATATGCTCAATATGCAGCCACAGAGCTCAGGATATTTCTCGTTTCTGTATAGACTTGCTTGACACAGCGGCCTCAACAGGTGGCGCCGTCACCGCGGAACACTGATGTCTCGCCGTGACACGCCGTTAGAGCCGACCCAAGATCGTGTCACTTCCCTGCGCCGGGCTGACGAGCTCCAACAAGAGCAAAACAGCTGTCCTCAGCTGGGAGTGCACTATCAGACGATAAACATATGCTCAATATGCAGCCACAGAGCTCAGGATATTTCTCGTTTCTGTATAGACTTGCTTGACACAGCGGCCTCCACAGGTGGCGCCGTCACCGCGGAACACTGATGTCTCGCCGTGACACGCCGTTAGAGCCGACCCAAGATCGTGTCACTTCCCTGCGCCGGGCTGACGAGCTCCAACAAGACAAAACAGCTGTCGTCAGCTGGGAGTACACTATCAGACGATAAACATATGCTCAATATGCAGCCACAGAGCTCAGGATATTTCTCGTTTCTGTATAGACTTGCTTGACACAGCGGCCTCCACAGGTGGCGCCGTCACCGCGGAACACTGATGTCTCGCCGTGACACGCCGTTAGAGCCGACCCAAGATCGTGTCACTTCCCTGCGCCGGCTGACGAGCTCCAACAAGAGCAAAACAGCTGTCCTCAGCTGGGAGTGCACTATCAGACGATAAACATATGCTCAATATGCAGCCACAGAGCTCAGGATATTTCTCGTTTCTGTATAGACTTGCTTGACACAGCGGCCTCCACAGGTGGCGCCGTCACCGCGGAACACTGATGTCTCGCCGTGACACGCCGTTAGAGCCGACCCAGATCGTGCCACTTCCCTGCTCCGGACTGACGAGTCCTAACTAGAGCGAAACAGCTGTCCTCAGCTGGGACTACACTATCAGGCTATAAACACATGCTCAACGTGAAGCCACACAGCTTCGGCTATTTTTCCTTTTTATATGTACTTTCTTGCACTGTGGCCTCCACAGGTAGTGCCGTCACCGTGGAACACTGATGTCTCGTCGTGACACACCGTTAGAGCCGACCCGAGATCGTGCCACTTCCCTGCTCCGGACTGACGAGTCCTCACTAGAGCGAAACAGCTGTCCTCAGCTGGGACTACACTATCATGCTATAAACACATGCTCAACGTGAAGCCACACAGCTTCGGCTATTTTTCCTTTTTATATGTACTTTCTTGCACTGTGGCCTCCACAGGTAGTGCCGTCACCGTGGAAACACTGATGTCTCGTCGTGACACACCGTTAGAGCCGACCCGAGATCGTGCCACTTCCCTGCTCCGGACTGACGAGTCCTCACTAGAGCGAAACAGCTGTCCTCAGCTGGGACTACACTATCATGCTATAAACACATGCTCAACGTGAAGCCACACAGCTTCGGCTATTTTTCCTTTTTATATGTACTTTCTTGCACTGTGGCCTCCACAGGTAGTGCCGTCACCGTGGAACACTGATGTCTCGTCGTGACACACCGTTAGAGCCGACCCGAGATCGTGCCACTTCCCTGCTCCGGACTGACGAGTCCTCACTAGAGCGAAACAGCTGTCCTCAGCTGGGACTACACTATCATGCTATAAACACATGCTCAACGTGAAGCCACACAGCTTCGGCTATTTTTCCTTTTTATATGTACTTTCTTGCACTGTGGCCTCCACAGGTAGTGCCGTCACCGTGGAACACTGATGTCTCGTCGTGACACACCGTTAGAGCCGACCCGAGATCGTGCCACTTCCCTGCTCCGGACTGACGAGTCCTCACTAGAGCGAAACAGCTGTCCTCAGCTGGGACTACACTATCATGCTATAAACACATGCTCAACGTGAAGCCACACAGCTTCGGCTATTTTTCCTTTTTATATGTACTTTCTTGCACTGTGGCCTCCACAGGTAGTGCCGTCACCGTGGAACACTGATGTCTCGTCGTGACACACCGTTAGAGCGACCCGAGATCGTGCCACTTCCCTGCTCCCGGACTGACGAGTCCTCACTAGAGCGAAACAGCTGTCCTCAGCTGGGACTACACTATCATGCTATAAACACATGCTCAACGTGAAGCCACACAGCTTCGTCTATTTTTCCTTTTTATATGTACTTTCTTGCACTGTGGCCTCCACAGGTAGTGCCGTCACCGTGGAACACTGATGTCTCGTCGTGACACACCGTTAGAGCCGACCCGAGATCGTGCCACTTCCCTGCTCCGGACTGACGAGTCCTCACTAGAGCGAAACAGCTGTCCTCAGCTGGGACTACACTATCATGCTATAAACACATGCTCAACGTGAAGCCACACAGCTTCGGCTATTTTTTCCTTTTTATATGTACTTTCTTGCACTGTGGCCTCCACAGGTAGTGCCGTCACCGTGGAACACTGATGTCTCGTCGTGACACACCGTTAGAGCCGACCCGAGATCGTGCCACTTCCCTGCTCCGGACTGACGAGTCCTCACTAGAGCGAAAACAGCTGTCCTCAGCTGGGACTACACTATCATGCTATAAACACATGCTCAACGTGAAGCCACACAGCTTCGGCTATTTTTCCTTTTTATATGTACTTTCTTGCACTGTGGCCTCCCACAGGTAGTGCACGTCACCGTGGAACACTGATGTCTCGTCGTGACACACCGTTAGAGCCGACCCGAGTTCGTGCCACTTCCCTGCTCCGGACTGACGAGTCCTCACTAGAGCGAACAGCTGTCCTCAGCTGGGACTACACTATCTATGCTATAAACACATGCTCAACGTGAAGCCACACAGCTTCGGCTATTTTTTCCTTTTTATATGTACTTTCTTGCACTGTGGCCTCCACAGGTAGTGCCGTCACCGTGGAACACTGATGTCTCGTCGTGACAACACCGTTAGAGCCGACCCGAGATCGTGCCACTTCCCTGCTCCGGACTGACGAGTCCTCACTAGAGCGAACAGCTGTCCTCAGCTGGGACTACACTATCATGCTATAAACACATGCTCAACGTGAAGCCACACAGCTTCGGCTATTTTCCTTTTTATATGTACTTTCTTGCACTGTGGCCTCCACAGGTAGTGCCGTCACCGTGGAACACTGATGTCTCGTCGTGACACACCGTTAGAGCCGACCCGAGATCGTGCCACTTTCCCTGCTCCGGACTGACGAGTCCTCACTAGAGCGAAACAGCTGTCCTCAGCTGGGACTACACTATCATGCTATAAACACATGCTCAACGTGAAGCCACACAGCTTCGTCTATTTTTCCTTTTTATATGTACTTTCTTGCACTGTGGCCTCCACAGGTAGTGCCGTCACCGTGGAACACTGATGTCTCGTCGTGACACACCGTTAGAGCCGACCCGAGATCGTGCCACTTCCCTGCTCCGGACTGACGAGTCCTCACTAGAGCGAAACAGCTGTCCTCAGCTGGGACTACACTATCATGCTATAAACACATGCTCAACGTGAAGCCACACAGCTTCGGCTATTTTTCCTTTTTATATGTACTTTCTTGCACTGTGGCCTCCACAGGTAGTGCCGTCACCGTGGAACACTGATGTCTCGTCGTGACACACCGTTAGAGCCGACCCGAGATCGTGCCACTTCCCTGCTCCGGACTGACGAGTCCTCACTAGAGCGAAAACAGCTGTCCTCAGCTGGGACTACACTATCATGCTATAAACACATGCTCAACGTGAAGCCACACAGCTTCGGCTATTTTTCCTTTTTATATGTACTTTCTTGCACTGTGGCCTCCACAGGTAGTGCCGTCACCGTGGAACACTGATGTCTCGTCGTGACACACCGTTAGAGCCGACCCGAGATCGTGCCACTTCCCTGCTCCGGACTGACGAGTCCTCACTAGAGCGAAACAGCTGTCCTCAGCTGGGACTACACTATCATGCTATAAACACATGCTCAACGTGAAGCCACACAGCTTCGTCTATTTTTCCTTTTTATATGTACTTTCTTGCACTGTGGCCTCCACAGGTAGTGCCGTCACCGTGGAACACTGATGTCTCGTCGTGACACACCGTTAGAGCCGACCCGAGATCGTGCCACTTCCCTGCTCCGGACTGACGAGTCCTCACTAGAGCGAAACAGCTGTCCTCAGCTGGGACTACACTATCATGCTATAAACACATGCTCAACGTGAAGCCACACAGCTTCGGCTATTTTTCCTTTTTATATGTACTTTCTTGCACTGTGGCCTCCACAGGTAGTGCCGTCACCGTGGAACACTGATGTCTCGTCGTGACACACCGTTAGAGCCGACCCGAGATCGTGCCACTTCCCTGCTCCGGACTGACGAGTCCTCACTAGAGCGAAACAGCTGTCCTCAGCTGGGACTACACTATCATGCTATAAACACATGCTCAACGTGAAGCCACACAGCTTCGGCTATTTTTCCTTTTTATATGTACTTTCTTGCACTGTGGCCTCCACAGGTAGTGCCGTCACCGTGGAACACTGATGTCTCGTCGTGACACACCGTTAGAGCCGACCCGAGATCGTGCCACTTCCCTGCTCCGGACTGACGAGTCCTCACTAGAGCGAAACAGCTGTCCTCAGCTGGGACTACACTATCATGCTATAAACACATGCTCAACGTGAAGCCACACAGCTTCGGCTATTTTTCCTTTTTATATGTACTTTCTTGCACTGTGGCCTCCACAGGTAGTGCCGTCACCGTGGAACACTGATGTCTCGTCGTGACACACCGTTAGAGCCGACCCGAGATCGTGCCACTTCCCTGCTCCGGACTGACGAGTCCTCACTAGAGCGAAACAGCTGTCCTCAGCTGGGACTACACTATCATGCTATAAACACATGCTCAACGTGAAGCCACACAGCTTCGGCTATTTTTCCTTTTTATATGTACTTTCTTGCACTGTGGCCTCCACAGGTAGTGCCGTCACCGTGGAACACTGATGTCTCGTCGTGACACACCGTTAGAGCCGACCCGAGATCGTGCCACTTCCCTGCTCCGGACTGACGAGTCCTCACTAGAGCGAAACAGCTGTCCTCAGCTGGGACTACACTATCATGCTATAAACACATGCTCAACGTGAAGCCACACAGCTTCGCTATTTTTCCTTTTTATATGTACTTTCTTGCACTGTGGCCTCCACAGGTAAGTGCCGTCACCGTGGAACACTGATGTCTCGTCGTGACACACCGTTAGAGCCGACCCGAGATCGTGCCACTTCCCTGCTCCGGACTGACGAGTCCTCACTAGAGCGAAACAGCTGTCCTCAGCTGGGACTACACTATCATGCTATAAACACATGCTCAACGTGAAGCCACACAGCTTCGGCTATTTTTCCTTTTTATATGTACTTTCTTGCACTGTGGCCTCCACAGGTAGTGCCGTCACCGTGGAACACTGATGTCTCGTCGTGACACACCGTTAGAGCCGACCCGAGATCGTGCCACTTCCCTGCTCCGGACTGACGAGTCCTCACTAGAGCGAAACAGCTGTCCTCAGCTGGGACTACACTATCATGCTATAAACACATGCTCAACGTGAAGCCACACAGCTTCGGCTATTTTTCCTTTTTATATGTACTTTCTTGCACTGTGGCCTCCACAGGTAGTGCCGTCACCGTGGAACACTGATGTCTCGTCGTGACACACCGTTAGAGCCGACCCGAGATCGTGCCACTTCCCTGCTCCGGACTGACGAGTCCTCACTAGAGCGAAACAGCTGTCCTCAGCTGGGACTACACTATCATGCTATAAACACATGCTCAACGTGAAGCCACACAGCTTCGGCTATTTTTCCTTTTTATATGTACTTTCTTGCACTGTGGCCTCCACAGGTAATGCCGTCACCGTGGAACACTGATGTCTCGTCGTGACACACCGTTAGAGCCGACCCGAGATCGTGCCACTTCCCTGCTCCGGACTGACGAGTCCTCACTAGAGCGAAACAGCTGTCCTCAGCTGGGACTACACTATCATGCTATAAACACATGCTCAACGTGAAGCCACACAGCTTCGGCTATTTTTCCTTTTTATATGTACTTTCTTGCACTGTGGCCTCCACAGGTAATGCCGTCACCGTGGAACACTGATGTCTCGTCGTGACACACCGTTAGAGCCGACCCGAGATCGTGCCACTTCCCTGCTCCGGACTGACGAGTCCTCACTAGAGCGAAACAGCTGTCCTCAGCTGGGGACTACACTATCATGCTATAAACACATGCTCAACGTGAAGCCACACAGCTTCGGCTATTTTTCCTTTTTATATGTACTTTCTTGCACTGTGGCCTCCACAGGTAGTGCCGTCACCGTGGAACACTGATGTCTCGTCGTGACACACCGTTAGAGCCGACCCGAGATCGTGCCACTTCCCTGCTCCGGACTGACGAGTCCTCACTAGAGCGAAACAGCTGTCCTCAGCTGGGACTACACTATCATGCTATAAACACATGCTCAACGTGAAGCCACACAGCTTCGGCTATTTTTCCTTTTTATATGTACTTTCTTGCACTGTGGCCTCCACAGGTAGTGCCGTCACCGTGGAACACTGATGTCTCGTCGTGACACACCGTTAGAGCCGACCCGAGATCGTGCCACTTCCCTGCTCCGGACTGACGAGTCCTCACTAGAGCGAAACAGCTGTCCTCAGCTGGGACTACACTATCATGCTATAAACACATGCTCAACGTGAAGCCACACAGCTTCGGCTATTTTTCCTTTTTATATGTACTTTCTTGCACTGTGGCCTCCACAGGTAGTGCCGTCACCGTGGAACACTGATGTCTCGTCGTGACACACCGTTAGAGCCGACCCGAGATCGTGCCACTTCCCTGCTCCGGACTGACGAGTCCTCACTAGAGCGAAACAGCTGTCCTCAGCTGGGACTACACTATCATGCTATAAACACATGCTCAACGTGAAGCCACACAGCTTCGGCTATTTTTCCTTTTTATATGTACTTTCTTGCACTGTGGCCTCCACAGGTAGTGCCGTCACCGTGGAACACTGATGTCTCGTCGTGACACACCGTTAGAGCCGACCCGAGATCGTGCCACTTCCCTGCTCCGGACTGACGAGTCCTCACTAGAGCGAAACAGCTGTCCTCAGCTGGGACTACACTATCATGCTATAAACACATGCTCAACGTGAAGCCACACAGCTTCGGCTATTTTTCCTTTTTATATGTACTTTCTTGCACTGTGGCCTCCACAGGTAGTGCCGTCACCGTGGAACACTGATGTCTCGTCGTGACACACCGTTAGAGCCGACCCGAGATCGTGCCACTTCCCTGCTCCGGACTGACGAGTCCTCACTAGAGCGAAACAGCTGTCCTCAGCTGGGACTACACTATCATGCTATAAACACATGCTCAACGTGAAGCCACACAGCTTCGGCTATTTTTCCTTTTTATATGTACTTTCTTGCACTGTGGCCTCCACAGGTAGTGCCGTCACCGTGGAACACTGATGTCTCGTCGTGACACACCGTTAGAGCCGACCCGAGATCGTGCCACTTCCCTGCTCCGGACTGACGAGTCCTCACTAGAGCGAAACAGCTGTCCTCAGCTGGGACTACACTATCATGCTATAAACACATGCTCAACGTGAAGCCACACAGCTTCGGCTATTTTTCCTTTTTATATGTACTTTCTTGCACTGTGGCCTCCACAGGTAGTGCCGTCACCGTGGAACACTGATGTCTCGTCGTGACACACCGTTAGAGCCGACCCGAGATCGTGCCACTTCCCTGCTCCGGACTGACGAGTCCTCACTAGAGCGAAACAGCTGTCCTCAGCTGGGACTACACTATCATGCTATAAACACATGCTCAACGTGAAGCCACACAGCTTCGGCTATTTTTCCTTTTTATATGTACTTTCTTGCACTGTGGCCTCCACAGGTAGTGCCGTCACCGTGGAACACTGATGTCTCGTCGTGACACACCGTTAGAGCCGACCCGAGATCGTGCCACTTCCCTGCTCCGGACTGACGAGTCCTCACTAGAGCGAAACAGCTGTCCTCAGCTGGGACTACACTATCATGCTATAAACACATGCTCAACGTGAAGCCACACAGCTTCGGCTATTTTTCCTTTTTATATGTACTTTCTTGCACTGTGGCCTCCACAGGTAATGCCGTCACCGTGGAACACTGATGTCTCGTCGTGACACACCGTTAGAGCCGACCCGAGATCGTGCCACTTCCCTGCTCCGGACTGACGAGTCCTCACTAGAGCGAAACAGCTGTCCTCAGCTGGGACTACACTATCATGCTATAAACACATGCTCAACGTGAAGCCACACAGCTTCGGCTATTTTTCCTTTTTATATGTACTTTCTTGCACTGTGGCCTCCACAGGTAATGCCGTCACCGTGGAACACTGATGTCTCGTCGTGACACACCGTTAGAGCCGACCCGAGATCGTGCCACTTCCCTGCTCCGGACTGACGAGTCCTCACTAGAGCGAAACAGCTGTCCTCAGCTGGGACTACACTATCATGCTATAAACACATGCTCAACGTGAAGCCACACAGCTTCGGCTATTTTTCCTTTTTATATGTACTTTCTTGCACTGTGGCCTCCACAGGTAGTGCCGTCACCGTGGAACACTGATGTCTCGTCGTGACACACCGTTAGAGCCGACCCGAGATCGTGCCACTTCCCTGCTCCGGACTGACGAGTCCTCACTAGAGCGAAACAGCTGTCCTCAGCTGGGACTACACTATCATGCTATAAACACATGCTCAACGTGAAGCCACACAGCTTCGGCTATTTTTCCTTTTTATATGTACTTTCTTGCACTGTGGCCTCCACAGGTAGTGCCGTCACCGTGGAACACTGATGTCTCGTCGTGACACACCGTTAGAGCCGACCCGAGATCGTGCCACTTCCCTGCTCCGGACTGACGAGTCCTCACTAGAGCGAAACAGCTGTCCTCAGCTGGGACTACACTATCATGCTATAAACACATGCTCAACGTGAAGCCACACAGCTTCGGCTATTTTTCCTTTTTATATGTACTTTCTTGCACTGTGGCCTCCACAGGTAATGCCGTCACCGTGGAACACTGATGTCTCGTCGTGACACACCGTTAGAGCCGACCCGAGATCGTGCCACTTCCCTGCTCCGGACTGACGAGTCCTCACTAGAGCGAAACAGCTGTCCTCAGCTGGGACTACACTATCATGCTATAAACACATGCTCAACGTGAAGCCACACAGCTTCGGCTATTTTTCCTTTTTATATGTACTTTCTTGCACTGTGGCCTCCACAGGTAGTGCCGTCACCGTGGAACACTGATGTCTCGTCGTGACACACCGTTAGAGCCGACCCGAGATCGTGCCACTTCCCTGCTCCGGACTGACGAGTCCTCACTAGAGCGAAACAGCTGTCCTCAGCTGGGACTACACTATCATGCTATAAACACATGCTCAACGTGAAGCCACACAGCTTCGGCTATTTTTCCTTTTTATATGTACTTTCTTGCACTGTGGCCTCCACAGGTAATGCCGTCACCGTGGAACACTGATGTCTCGTCGTGACACACCGTTAGAGCCGACCCGAGATCGTGCCACTTCCCTGCTCCGGACTGACGAGTCCTCACTAGAGCGAAACAGCTGTCCTCAGCTGGGACTACACTATCATGCTATAAACACATGCTCAACGTGAAGCCACACAGCTTCGGCTATTTTTCCTTTTTATATGTACTTTCTTGCACTGTGGCCTCCACAGGTAGTGCCGTCACCGTGGAACACTGATGTCTCGTCGTGACACACCGTTAGAGCCGACCCGAGATCGTGCCACTTCCCTGCTCCGGACTGACGAGTCCTCACTAGAGCGAAACAGCTGTCCTCAGCTGGGACTACACTATCATGCTATAAACACATGCTCAACGTGAAGCCACACAGCTTCGGCTATTTTTCCTTTTTATATGTACTTTCTTGCACTGTGGCCTCCACAGGTAGTGCCGTCACCGTGGAACACTGATGTCTCGTCGTGACACACCGTTAGAGCCGACCCGAGATCGTGCCACTTCCCTGCTCCGGACTGACGAGTCCTCACTAGAGCGAAACAGCTGTCCTCAGCTGGGACTACACTATCATGCTATAAACACATGCTCAACGTGAAGCCACACAGCTTCGGCTATTTTTCCTTTTTATATGTACTTTCTTGCACTGTGGCCTCCACAGGTAATGCCGTCACCGTGGAACACTGATGTCTCGTCGTGACACACCGTTAGAGCCGACCCGAGATCGTGCCACTTCCCTGCTCCGGACTGACGAGTCCTCACTAGAGCGAAACAGCTGTCCTCAGCTGGGACTACACTATCATGCTATAAACACATGCTCAACGTGAAGCCACACAGCTTCGGCTATTTTTCCTTTTTATATGTACTTTCTTGCACTGTGGCCTCCACAGGTAGTGCCGTCACCGTGGAACACTGATGTCTCGTCGTGACACACCGTTAGAGCCGACCCGAGATCGTGCCACTTCCCTGCTCCGGACTGACGAGTCCTCACTAGAGCGAAACAGCTGTCCTCAGCTGGGACTACACTATCATGCTATAAACACATGCTCAACGTGAAGCCACACAGCTTCGGCTATTTTTCCTTTTTATATGTACTTTCTTGCACTGTGGCCTCCACAGGTAGTGCCGTCACCGTGGAACACTGATGTCTCGTCGTGACACACCGTTAGAGCCGACCCGAGATCGTGCCACTTCCCTGCTCCGGACTGACGAGTCCTCACTAGAGCGAAACAGCTGTCCTCAGCTGGGACTACACTATCATGCTATAAACACATGCTCAACGTGAAGCCACACAGGTTCGGCTATTTTTCCTTTTTATATGTACTTTCTTGCACTGTGGCCTCCACAGGTAGTGCCGTCACCGTGGAACACTGATGTCTCGTCGTGACACACCGTTAGAGCCGACCCGAGATCGTGCCACTTCCCTGCTCCGGACTGACGAGTCCTCACTAGAGCGAAACAGCTGTCCTCAGCTGGGACTACACTATCATGCTATAAACACATGCTCAACGTGAAGCCACACAGGTTCGGCTATTTTTCCTTTTTATATGTACTTTCTTGCACTGTGGCCTCCACAGGTAGTGCCGTCACCGTGGAACACTGATGTCTCGTCGTGACACACCGTTAGAGCCGACCCGAGATCGTGCCACTTCCCTGCTCCGGACTGACGAGTCCTCACTAGAGCGAAACAGCTGTCCTCAGCTGGGACTACACTATCATGCTATAAACACATGCTCAACGTGAAGCCACACAGGTTCGGCTATTTTTCCTTTTTATATGTACTTTCTTGCACTGTGGCCTCCACAGGTAGTGCCGTCACCGTGGAACACTGATGTCTCGTCGTGACACACCGTTAGAGCCGACCCGAGATCGTGCCACTTCCCTGCTCCGGACTGACGAGTCCTCACTAGAGCGAAACAGCTGTCCTCAGCTGGGACTACACTATCATGCTATAAACACATGCTCAACGTGAAGCCACACAGGTTCGGCTATTTTTCCTTTTTATATGTACTTTCTTGCACTGTGGCCTCCACAGGTAGTGCCGTCACCGTGGAACACTGATGTCTCGTCGTGACACACCGTTAGAGCCGACCCGAGATCGTGCCACTTCCCTGCTCCGGACTGACGAGTCCTCACTAGAGCGAAACAGCTGTCCTCAGCTGGGACTACACTATCATGCTATAAACACATGCTCAACGTGAAGCCACACAGGTCGGCTATTTTTCCTTTTTATATGTACTTTCTTGCACTGTGGCCTCCACAGGTAGTGCCGTCACCGTGGAACACTGATGTCTCGTCGTGACACACCGTTAGAGCCGACCCGAGATCGTGCCACTTCCCTGCTCCGGACTGACGAGTCCTCACTAGAGCGAAACAGCTGTCCTCAGCTGGGACTACACTATCATGCTATAAACACATGCTCAACGTGAAGCCACACAGGTTCGGCTATTTTTCCTTTTTATATGTACTTTCTTGCACTGTGGCCTCCACAGGTAGTGCCGTCACCGTGGAACACTGATGTCTCGTCGTGACACACCGTTAGAGCCGACCCGAGATCGTGCCACTTCCCTGCTCCGGACTGACGAGTCCTCACTAGAGCGAAACAGCTGTCCTCAGCTGGGACTACACTATCATGCTATAAACACATGCTCAACGTGAAGCCACACAGGTTCGGCTATTTTTCCTTTTTATATGTACTTTCTTGCACTGTGGCCTCCACAGGTAGTGCCGTCACCGTGGAACACTGATGTCTCGTCGTGACACACCGTTAGAGCCGACCCGAGATCGTGCCACTTCCCTGCTCCGGACTGACGAGTCCTCACTAGAGCGAAACAGCTGTCCTCAGCTGGGACTACACTATCATGCTATAAACACATGCTCAACGTGAAGCCACACAGGTTCGGCTATTTTTCCTTTTTATATGTACTTTCTTGCACTGTGGCCTCCACAGGTAGTGCCGTCACCGTGGAACACTGATGTCTCGTCGTGACACACCGTTAGAGCCGACCCGAGATCGTGCCACTTCCCTGCTCCGGACTGACGAGTCCTCACTAGAGCGAAACAGCTGTCCTCAGCTGGGACTACACTATCATGCTATAAACACATGCTCAACGTGAAGCCACACAGCTTCGGCTATTTTTCCTTTTTATATGTACTTTCTTGCACTGTGGCCTCCACAGGTAGTGCCGTCACCGTGGAACACTGATGTCTCGTCGTGACACACCGTTAGAGCCGACCCGAGATCGTGCCACTTCCCTGCTCCGGACTGACGAGTCCTCACTAGAGCGAAACAGCTGTCCTCAGCTGGGACTACACTATCATGCTATAAACACATGCTCAACGTGAAGCCACACAGGTTCGGCTATTTTTCCTTTTTATATGTACTTTCTTGCACTGTGGCCTCCACAGGTAGTGCCGTCACCGTGGAACACTGATGTCTCGTCGTGACACACCGTTAGAGCCGACCCGAGATCGTGCCACTTCCCTGCTCCGGACTGACGAGTCCTCACTAGAGCGAAACAGCTGTCCTCAGCTGGGACTACACTATCATGCTATAAACACATGCTCAACGTGAAGCCACACAGCTTCGGCTATTTTTCCTTTTTATATGTACTTTCTTGCACTGTGGCCTCCACAGGTAGTGCCGTCACCGTGGAACACTGATGTCTCGTCGTGACACACCGTTAGAGCCGACCCGAGATCGTGCCACTTCCCTGCTCCGGACTGACGAGTCCTCACTAGAGCGAAACAGCTGTCCTCAGCTGGGACTACACTATCATGCTATAAACACATGCTCAACGTGAAGCCACACAGCTTCGGCTATTTTTCCTTTTTATATGTACTTTCTTGCACTGTGGCCTCCACAGGTAGTGCCGTCACCGTGGAACACTGATGTCTCGTCGTGACACACCGTTAGAGCCGACCCGAGATCGTGCCACTTCCCTGCTCCGGACTGACGAGTCCTCACTAGAGCGAAACAGCTGTCCTCAGCTGGGACTACACTATCATGCTATAAACACATGCTCAACGTGAAGCCACACAGCTTCGGCTATTTTTCCTTTTTATATGTACTTTCTTGCACTGTGGCCTCCACAGGTAGTGCCGTCACCGTGGAACACTGATGTCTCGTCGTGACACACCGTTAGAGCCGACCCGAGATCGTGCCACTTCCCTGCTCCGGACTGACGAGTCCTCACTAGAGCGAAACAGCTGTCCTCAGCTGGGACTACACTATCATGCTATAAACACATGCTCAACGTGAAGCCACACAGCTTCGGCTATTTTTCCTTTTTATATGTACTTTCTTGCACTGTGGCCTCCACAGGTAGTGCCGTCACCGTGGAACACTGATGTCTCGTCGTGACACACCGTTAGAGCCGACCCGAGATCGTGCCACTTCCCTGCTCCGGACTGACGAGTCCTCACTAGAGCGAAACAGCTGTCCTCAGCTGGGACTACACTATCATGCTATAAACACATGCTCAACGTGAAGCCACACAGCTTCGGCTATTTTTCCTTTTATATGTACTTTCTTGCACTGTGGCCTCCACAGGTAGTGCCGTCACCGTGGAACACTGATGTCTCGTCGTGACACACCGTTAGAGCCGACCCGAGATCGTGCCACTTCCCTGCTCCGGACTGACGAGTCCTCACTAGAGCGAAACAGCTGTCCTCAGCTGGGACTACACTATCATGCTATAAACACATGCTCAACGTGAAGCCACACAGCTTCGGCTATTTTTCCTTTTATATGTACTTTCTTGCACTGTGGCCTCCACAGGTAGTGCCGTCACCGTGGAACACTGATGTCTCGTCGTGACACACCGTTAGAGCCGACCCGAGATCGTGCCACTTCCCTGCTCCGGACTGACGAGTCCTCACTAGAGCGAAACAGCTGTCCTCAGCTGGGACTACACTATCATGCTATAAACACATGCTCAACGTGAAGCCACACAGCTTCGGCTATTTTTCCTTTTTATATGTACTTTCTTGCACTGTGGCCTCCACAGGTAGTGCCGTCACCGTGGAACACTGATGTCTCGTCGTGACACACCGTTAGAGCCGACCCGAGATCGTGCCACTTCCCTGCTCCGGACTGACGAGTCCTCACTAGAGCGAAACAGCTGTCCTCAGCTGGGACTACACTATCATGCTATAAACACATGCTCAACGTGAAGCCACACAGCTTCGGCTATTTTTCCTTTTTATATGTACTTTCTTGCACTGTGGCCTCCACAGGTAGTGCCGTCACCGTGGAACACTGATGTCTCGTCGTGACACACCGTTAGAGCCGACCCGAGATCGTGCCACTTCCCTGCTCCGGACTGACGAGTCCTCACTAGAGCGAAACAGCTGTCCTCAGCTGGGACTACACTATCATGCTATAAACACATGCTCAACGTGAAGCCACACAGCTTCGGCTATTTTTCCTTTTTATATGTACTTTCTTGCACTGTGGCCTCCACAGGTAGTGCCGTCACCGTGGAACACTGATGTCTCGTCGTGACACACCGTTAGAGCCGACCCGAGATCGTGCCACTTCCCTGCTCCGGACTGACGAGTCCTCACTAGAGCGAAACAGCTGTCCTCAGCTGGGACTACACTATCATGCTATAAACACATGCTCAACGTGAAGCCACACAGCTTCGGCTATTTTTCCTTTTTATATGTACTTTCTTGCACTGTGGCCTCCACAGGTAGTGCCGTCACCGTGGAACACTGATGTCTCGTCGTGACACACCGTTAGAGCCGACCCGAGATCGTGCCACTTCCCTGCTCCGGACTGACGAGTCCTCACTAGAGCGAAACAGCTGTCCTCAGCTGGGACTACACTATCATGCTATAAACACATGCTCAACGTGAAGCCACACAGCTTCGGCTATTTTTCCTTTTTATATGTACTTTCTTGCACTGTGGCCTCCACAGGTAGTGCCGTCACCGTGGAACACTGATGTCTCGTCGTGACACACCGTTAGAGCCGACCCGAGATCGTGCCACTTCCCTGCTCCGGACTGACGAGTCCTCACTAGAGCGAAACAGCTGTCCTCAGCTGGGACTACACTATCATGCTATAAACACATGCTCAACGTGAAGCCACACAGCTTCGGCTATTTTTCCTTTTTATATGTACTTTCTTGCACTGTGGCCTCCACAGGTAGTGCCGTCACCGTGGAACACTGATGTCTCGTCGTGACACACCGTTAGAGCCGACCCGAGATCGTGCCACTTCCCTGCTCCGGACTGACGAGTCCTCACTAGAGCGAAACAGCTGTCCTCAGCTGGGACTACACTATCATGCTATAAACACATGCTCAACGTGAAGCCACACAGCTTCGGCTATTTTTCCTTTTTATATGTACTTTCTTGCACTGTGGCCTCCACAGGTAGTGCCGTCACCGTGGAACACTGATGTCTCGTCGTGACACACCGTTAGAGCCGACCCGAGATCGTGCCACTTCCCTGCTCCGGACTGACGAGTCCTCACTAGAGCGAAACAGCTGTCCTCAGCTGGGACTACACTATCATGCTATAAACACATGCTCAACGTGAAGCCACACAGCTTCGGCTATTTTTCCTTTTTATATGTACTTTCTTGCACTGTGGCCTCCACAAGTAGTGCCGTCACCGTGGAACACTGATGTCTCGTCCTGACACACCGTTAGAGCCGACCCGAGATCGTGCCACTTCCTTGCTTCGGACTGACGGGCTCCAAATAGAGCGAAACAGCTATACTTTTCACCGTGTTTGCTTTCGTCGACATTTTAGGTGGCAACAAAATGTTATGGCGACCCCCCTGGTAAAAAGCAAAGCAAGCAGAGAAGCGAAACTGTGATTGGCAGGTCGAGCCTCTTTTTGTGACTCCTCCCAATGGTCAGACGGCTCTGCCCAAGTACAGACGCGGCGACGGTTCGCCCTGGCAAACCTCACCCGGCGGAGTTTCGTGCCCAGAAAGAGTATCAAAGGTTTGGGCTTGACAGCCGTTGAGAATGGAGCTCCCGTTGGACGCTACCGCAAAGTGACAAGTTGGCGCAGTTATTCCAGTTTCGAACGCAAAATGCGTTGAAGCGATTGAAATTCATTGCCAATTGACGGAAGCGTATGGAGAGTCGTTCTTGGATGTCAAAAACGTTCGGAAGTTGCGTAAAGAATTTTACAGCCGGTCGTACTGAAATTCACGACAAGCCAAGGAGCGATATACCGCCAATTTCCGACGAGACAGTCGCGAAGGTTGAGCAAACCGTGCGTGACGATCGGCAGATCTCTTTTAATGACATTTTGGTTGATGAGGTTTCAAGAAGCACTACCCACAGGTGTGATGCAATATCGAAAGGTGTGCGCAAGACAAATGCTGACTATAAAGACCACAAACGACAACGAGTTGATTCTTCCCGCGAATTTCTTCGCCGCTGTACGCAGACAGAAAGGACAATTTTTTGGAGTCGATTGTCACGGGTGACGAAACCTGGGTGTTCCACTTTACATCTGGGACCAAACAACAATCATGCGAGAGGCGGCATCCCTTTTCGCCGCGAAAATTCAAACAAACACAGTCTTCCTGTAGATTCATGACAACTGTGTGTCCGGAGTGGGTATTGTTGGTCGACTTTATACCTGCTGGGACCACAATAAATGCTGTCAAGTACGGTGAAAGTCAGACGGGTAATTGAGAACCGGAGAAAGGAATGTTGAGCAAGGGCGCACTCTCCACGACAATGCTCGCCACACGTCGCTCTCCTGCAAAACTTTGGCTGCCGACCCAGTGACTACCATCTGTTCCCATTTGGCCGGAAGGCGATTCAGCTCCGACGAAGAGGTGAAAGACCAAGTTCAACGCTACCTCAAGGACATGGCGGCGAGCTCATATCACATGGGTTGTGTTCGAGAATCGGAGTCGTGACGTGTGAGTGTCATCGTACGTCGTCGACTCAAGCGACTGGACTCTCGAGCACCTCTAGATACCTCTAGTGTTGATTTCTCGAATTTTCGAGCGGGAGTCTCTGCGATGACGTCACGAGAGCCTCACCAGGGCACCCAGCAAGTGTCGACTCTCTCGAGTTGCTCGAGTCCAATAAACGAACACAACAATGGGCATACAAAAACTGTCACAGTGTCTACAAAAATACGTCGACCGAAATGGCGATTATGTAGAAAAGTAGATATTTGTTTAACCTTTAAAATGATGTAAATATTATAGAAAATAAACGTTTTTCTTTTGCGATTGCTCTCGTATTTTGTCCGAAATATCCGCGGATCCCAACCTCAGCATCATTCCGTCTGTCGACAGATTGATGAGTGTGATCAAGTGGCGCAACTGCCATGATAAGCGACCACACATCGAGTCAGCAATCAGTGGCTCCCATGAGTTGAAAACATCAAACGAATGGCATAATGTTTGCTCGAGCCAGAGCCTATACGCCGTGCTCTTGGCCACCAATGCTTAGGCCTCACAGGAATTAATGTTCCCTTCTTCCAGCCACACGATGGCTTCCCTTACAGAGTGTTTGACTATACGAAAATCTACGTGTAATACCCTTTTTTAGGGAGTATGAGGTCCTCTCCTCCGTATGAGTCTACCCGTGTGCGATCACCTCCGTAATGAAACATTTAGAGAAAGAAAAGTATCACGTAGCTTTTCCCTGAACATGTCAAACGTTGTCAGCAATCCATTCCTTTAGGGTTAATCGCCTGTGTACGCAACCAAGCCAGTGTGCAAAGAGCATTAACAAGCATGTTGGCGTACACTGACTCCCGGATAATATTATTTATTCATTATATGTGGCTCATATACCTACAGTGTAACGTATGTAATGAGAAAATAACTAGACCGCGTTCCGCAACCTGTGGAAGCTTAGGTAATTCTATCTCGCCAGAAATGCTTCACTTGAGGCACAACACCTTATCAATATCGGCAGTACGCTTGGAGTTCAATGAATGGCAATAGCGATAACGCATCGTGTTTGCGATACATTTTCATATTCCTCTTCCAAAAGACACGACACCTTGTGTATTTCATAATAAACGCGCTAAAAAAAAAAAAAGCAGAGAAAGGGACGGGCAGGGAGCAGACAGAGGTAACGCACTTTCTGCTTACACAGCGGTTTATCTGCTCCGAACAATACAGCTGCAAAACACAGTTTTAAATGTGCTCTCAACACGCTTACTTGTGCAGCTGATTGTATGACGGAAACTAGCTTGGTAGCAAATATTATGCAGTATGATACCTGTGTGTGTTTCGCAAATGTGAGCTAAAAAGTCAGAAAATGGGCAGAATAACACAAATTATATTCCTAACTACTCAATTGCGCTTTGCTTATAAAAGTTAATGAAATTGAGGAAGGTCTTCACATCAGTCTGCCTGATTAAAAAGTAATTGAAACCAATGACAATAAGAGATTATGCTTCATCGTTATGTATCTATCTTTGCCCTCTGTTTTCCACGTCTTCCGTATATTATGAGAAAGAGTCCGCCGCTACCGGTATTTGTAGCGGAAATACTTTTTTCCGTTGCCAATTGAAAATGTAGAGCGATCGTTACTCCGCTACTAAAAAAAGTAGCGAATGGCGAACTTGGCTGTAAGTAGCGACATGCTTCATGATGCATAAATACTGCAACGTCTTTACGCACATTCGTCAACAGGTTTCTAATGTGTTGCTTAGAGAAGGGCATGGTAGCGGAAAAGTAGCAGCATTGTACTTACGTTACATTTATATTGGTATCGTTAGTGGTACCGCGTTACTTTTCACATTTGTAGCGAGGCTAGTATTGCGCTACTTTTTATGGAGTAGCGGGTAGCTGTATTGCGTTACTCTGTTTTGTTAGCGGCTACAACACTGCCTATAAATACCTAGGTGCTTCAAATCTCAGTTGGAAGAATAACATAGAATATATCAGTAATAAAGATAGGGCAGCGTAACTGGGCTTGGCAGCTCTCGAGGTTGTGTCTCTTTTATACGCTCTAGCTTTGAAGAGCCATCCTATGTATGAACCTCACAAGGTACGAATAATCATACGACCACTTTCACATTTATTCCACGTTCATCAAAGAAATTCCCAATAAGCGACTTTTATATAAGAAGTCTCGTTGATGCAGCTCTATGTATATCAAATGTATTGTACAAATCCTTGTTGTCGGCATTTTTTTTACTTGTTTGTGAGCATTCCACCCCGTTCCATTTATTACTTTTACACATTTGTTTCTATTAACCCCTCTGAGGGTATTAATAACATTTAAAGAATAAAACTAAAATACCAAATATGATGAATACCGGGCAAATAAATAAATTTTTATTTTGTTATACAACCGTCGTAGTTTCCTCGGTTCCAAGGTCAGTATCATTCCCATAAGCCGCGTACTCTACTGGAGGCCATCTCCAACCACACCTACGACTGCTGGGGTTATAGGTACAATCTACAGCTCGGAGAAATTTGTCACCGCAGTCGTGTTGGTCTCTGCCGTGTCTTGTAGCTTCCTCGTACTTCCAACTCTCACCGCTAACGTTTTCGCGACAGTCGCTGATTTCCTTTGCGGCGTCCTTAGCTGCCTGAGACTTATTGCAGTTCTTGACGGCGTTGTAATTTGCTTGGCAGTGGAAGTACCTAAAAAGATGAACCATTTGTACGGATAACTCTATTTTTTAACGCTACTAACCTTTCGCAGTTCCTGCAGCGAGCCCGTCGCATTGTCTGGTAACCCCTGAACATTTCTCTAGTCGCACATAGCCTGTCTCCACTGAGAAGAGAGACAGAGTTGGTGCCCAGACATCGAAGCATGGATGCCCAGACGGGTCCCTGGAACTGGGCTTGAGCAGTCCACGTGGTCAACGCCACAAGGAAAAACGACAGCAGAAACCCTGCGTATGTCTTCATTCTAGCACGCTTGCAATACATCAGGAATAATAAAACACACGTGACTTACTCATGTTGATGCAGACGTATCTACTGTAGATTCCATGGCTTTTTATACCAGCAACACAGGACCGGTAATTCTTGACCTTGGAGGATTCTTCCGGGTTTGTTACAACCCCTCGCTACGTGTTGGCACTTGGCGAACAGGTCGACGACTCGATGGGCTTTGGAGCCAAAAACCGGTTCGTTTCCTCTCAGGGTGTTTGTATAAAGTGGTAAGCATGGACGCCAACTGCTTCATTGCCTCTTCTCTTTCAAAAATACTGATTCTCCAAAAACACTCTAAAAACAGAGTTTCACCGCATAGCACGCTCCAAGTTAACAATCATCCCGAACGGCAACGTTCTCCCTTGATATGATGAAAACGGGGGCGTACGCCATTTTTGTGACAATTATGAACAGCATAATGCCACAAAAATGATGTACGCCCCCCTCCCCCCCTCGGCCTAGTTTTCAGCAAATCAGGGGAAACAATAATGTCACTCGGGATGACGGTTGGCTAGGTGCGTGCTATGTGGTGAAGTTCATTTTTTTAAGAGTGTAGAACATGAAACAAATGTGATCTACATGACTTTGTGACATGACACGACTATGTTTTTTTTTTTAATTCCGTGTTAGCGCCGCGAAGCAACTGTGGCTATGAGCGGCGTATAGACGTGGACAGATGAAGAGAGGACAGCAGGAAGGAGGACACGACTATGTGGTCTACAGGACTTGACTCCCCTCTTCGTACACGCTAGTGTAGAACATGATAAAATTCAGTTGCTTACGAAACACTGTTTCTGAAAGCCAGGGATTGATTTAAACCGCGATAAGTCGAGCGGTCGCTGTGTCGATTATCCGTCACAAAATAGGTGAAATCATAGGCGGAGAGTTTTCATTCTGCCGAAGGTCCCCCCCTCCATGCACAAAGGTCAGGCATGGAGTCCGATTGTGGCGTCGTGAGGCGCAGGATTTAGACGTTCATTCGCATGAAACTCGCGATAACCAGGATGGGGTGCCGCTAATATAAACAATTTAAACACAAAACATTGAAAAGTAAACCTCTTAAAAATCCAACTCTCAAAATGAACTTTTAAAAATATACCATGTAAATACCAAAGGGGTCAAAATGAACGCTCAAAAAAATCTTTTCGTTTCGTTTAACAAAGCATCGCTAGCAACTGTTGAGCGCTCGTTCGTTCGTGCATGTGTTCGCATTGCAGTGACTTCCAAGTTGAGCACGGTTGTTTGGCGTACAAAGTACGAAGCATACTCATGCTCATAGGAGCCAAACGAAATTCGCTGACTTCGTGACCATTTCTCGAAGCTGATTGTCCATTTCACTCGCGGCCATGTACCACGTAACTGTAGCAACCGTAGGGTAGATTTGGGGGGATTCCGAAACGATTTATTTTTAACGATATGTCCTTAACCGTGGATTCCTTAGCGTTTTTATTTACACGGGGATATTTCGGTGATTATTTTAGGGCGTTCATGCTTAGGTGGATATTCTGGGTGATTTATTCTTAACAGTGGCTACTTGCGCGTATCCTCTGCTTAGAGATACATATTTTCTTCAGCGATATAATTTGAAACAGTTTATTTTTAAAGTGATCGTCGCATCCGTTTCAGGCGACTTGCAAACTACAGTGTCGTTTTATTCCTCATGAACTGTCGAACACGCCATCGCGAAAGCCCCACACGAAATAGTGGCGTTGTTCGGCTGTTATTCGATGGAATACATGACAAGAGCAGACAGCAGATGTTGTGTGTATTCCGTTAATCCCTCTCTCAAAAGGCGTGAAAACGTATTTATTTAAGAACCCATCCAGAATCCGGACCGGGACGCTTTTGATCCGCAGTCGTCTGGAACGCATTGTCTGGAACGCGTCTGCGAGGCATTGGGATGTCAACATGTCCGACGCGAAACTCATTATTGTTAACGATATATTTTGCAGCCATATATTTTTCATGGTGGATTATTGAGCGATTGTTTTTTAGGAGGGGATTTTCGCGCGGTTGATTTCTCATCGGGGAATTTTACGCAACTTATTGTAAAAGAATGTATTTTGAAACATTTTTTTCTTAAAGTATTTATTCCTAAAGACTTATCATAGTGTTGTAACCCCCGTTTATTTTAGCAGGGGGAGTTAAGCGTGATTTTTTAGCGTTTTATTTTTCCATGTTATTTCAGCATACACCATATACGTTATGTCGTTCGTCTTGAGACTCAGCTGGGTAGACTCCTCCTGTGTCCTGGGAAAGTTCCGGCGGGCCCCCAAGTCCCTACGCAGTCGGCGCCAATGAGTTTTGAAATCGTCCCAGCAGCGTACGCAGGTGAAATATCGTCTTTCAAAGCAAATTATGCAAAAAGTGTGTCAATGCAAAATAATCTAACAAAACGTAAGACGACACCTAACGATAGCTGCGGGTTCGAGTCCCGGAACACGCTGGCTTTTCGTTAGGTGAAATTCTAAATTGTATTGACACGGACTGTTGTCTAGATATGTGTCCTTCCAACGACGGATCAGCCCAAACAAGCGTCAATTGGAGCCATACATGAAAAGAAGCTCTGCTTTCTGTTATGCTGCTCAAGTGAGCGTCTCCTATCTAGCAAAAGTGTTGCTACAAAATGTCACTTCCGTAGCACGTTCATTCCGATCCGAGAGTAATCGGATGGATCCGGAAAACAGAGAATCGTCATTTCCAACTGAGAAAAGCTCAACAAAGGATTTTGGTCAAGTCATGACTACCTCTTACGAGGTTCATTCACTGCACAGAGAGTACTTGCGTTCGTCTCCAAGCCACGGAAACGCAACCGGAATGTCTCTCGAGGTATTTGAGGTTCCAATCCCACCACCGGCTGGGGTTTTCCCTTAGTTTTTTCAAGACGGAACAGTTACCCCTGAAGCCGGCCCTGGACGCATAATAACCTACGACTAAGGAGTCCTTCCTGCTGTCCAACTGTCCACATTTGTACGTCGCTCATAGCCACAGTTGCTTCGTGGTGCTTACACGGAATCAAAACAAACAAAAAATTCATCTGCTCTGCTTGAATGCTGGTTGGTGAGAGCGTTCCGTATTGCGCACAGTGTTAACGCTCGTCTCGCTTATATTTTATTCCATCAAGTCGAGGAATCGCTACAGGGTCATTTCTTTATCTAAACTGGACGACTATGAAGTAATTTTAGCAATTTTAACTAGCACTCAACTCGATATTCCAACGTTTTTTTTTTCTCTCGCAAGAATGGAAACTAAAAGAGCGAGTGTGTAACTATCCGCTTCGAAAAGAACCTTTCATCAGAACAAATTACGGTAGACAATCGTTAAAATATACTTGGCAATCACTGTTCAACCGATATACAGAACAAGACGCGGAACTCTGTCGTGTTTTCTTTAGGAAATATTACGTTATGCAATTTGTACGAATGCTTAATTGGTCCATTATGCATATACTTGGTATTGAAAATACCAATAATAACGTATATAGTTAGTATCTTATTGTATCGTTCAGTGCTTAATTATATTTACATTGGGTAGGCACTCAGAATGCCAATAGCGTCAATCCTTACTGGCTTTTTGCTCTTCCTTCCACCGCTAAGAAAAATAAAACTTTTTTTTCTAACCTCCGGAAAACTTGGTGATTAAAAACTCTGATAACCTCCCTCCAATTTTCGCTAAATGAAATCTACGAAACCCGGATTATTATGTTGGATAGCTTACTTTCTACTATATACGTTAAACCAAACTGGCCGCGCTTTTAAAGAATGAAAAAAAAAAATACTCGCGTTGATTTTAGTACTATTAAAAAGAATTATTTGATTAATGGGGGAAAAAAGTCCGTAGTAGCTACCAGGGGTCTCCCTTTCGATGCACTTGCCATTCACAATCAGTTTCCATGGCAACAGCCCCTTTCAGCAAAAGTTTCCAACTAAATAGAAGAAAATGAAACGGGGTCAGCCAGACAGGCTGCACAGTTGGTAACTGACGTGTTCAATGAGAGTGTTTGGATATACACCAAGACGCAGGTGATCTGATTGAGAAGCTTCCATTACGGTACGTGTGTTCTCCAGGATTCTCTGAGATGCAGCGAGTATATTTAAACGTCAGCAACTTCCTTTTCATTGTGTGACCGTCAACGACGAAGCAAAACACAGAACCTTTGCCCAATATTCCATATCGATCATAAAGCGACTGTAGAATTATCCCGTTACAATAAGAGGCATGTCATCACGTGGGACAGTAAGAGAGTTCATAATAGAAGAATTGATCCCATGAATAAAGTACGCACTTGGGCGTAGTCCGAACGGCAACAAAACTGGCGAACAGAAAGAGCGACCCGGCAGTCGTGCCGGAGTCTGCCAAGACCGGGGTTCGACAACCACCTGGAACAGCTGCTAAGAAAAAGCAACGTCTCGCAGCCGCAGCCAGGGCGACCGTCTTTGCAATTGAGGCAAAACGCAACGGTGGAAAGATGCTTGTTGGTGGAGGTCCGGTTATAGTGGACTCAGCAGTTGGCCACAGATCTAATGAAAGAGATCCCAAGGAGCTCAGTGATTATTTGCAGGTGAGGCTGCATGTTGTAAAACACAGGGCATTTTTTTTCTTGCTCGTTTACAAAGTGCCGAGACCCTTTCTCCCTAACCTCAATCAATATTTGCGGCGCCCGAACATTAAGGCTTCGTCATCATTGAAACCAGAGCGGCCGATGGAAATTATGCGTGACAGGAGTTTTAATACAATTCTGACAACCGTTGGTGGTATTTTTTCACTAATGAATTGGCGGAATTTCGGCACAACGAAACCTTAGCTCCTTGGTTAATATTTGTTCAGTATTTTACTATTTTACTAGCTTTATAAGACCCCGGATAAAAACGGTATCCATTTTTGAGAAGAGCATTTATTGTATATCAAGTGCTCCTCATACATGACGTGAGAATCTTGACGGTGGTTTAACATGAAAGCGTGTATTAAAACTCGTGGCAAGTACATGAATATTTTTGGATTCCGCGAAAGACCTGAAGAAAGAGCCTCGTTGTCTCTAAACAAGAGCTACATACCCACATTAAAGAACCCTTCTGAATAAGGCGATCAATATACAGTTTTATTCTGCTTCTGTTGCCATTTTACAAAAGGGTGGAAATTTTTCAGGTGGAATTTGACGACGTCTTCGGCGAACCGGAAGGAACGTATTCTTTGAAGCCGGTTTGGAGAACATCTACCAAGGTGTTCACCCACTCCAAGAACTTTTGTTACAAAGTGTTGAGTCTGCTCTGTGGGATTCCTCTGGCATTGATAATCGGCATTAGCTTCGCCTGTCTCTCCTTCCAACATATCTGGTGCATCGGACCAGCCATTCGACATTGCCGCATTAACTGTCACGTGGTCCGAGCGTACATGCGTATTATCCTGGAATCATGTTGCGCTCCCTGCTTCTACGAGATGGGTCTGCTGCTCAACAGAATAAGGGTCCAGCACGTTTCAACAACGGAAGTCGTGTAGCCTTCTTCGTACATTCATATCCCCGATGTGCCAAATCCTGCAATAAAAAGGCCCTCTCTAACCTATCCGGTACACTTCTTCCAAGCTTATTTTGTCCAGAATTGAGAACGTCTTTCTTTCCATGTTTTCGGGGGCAAATCCTGAAACGAGCACGTACTTTGACATCACCTTCGGCTTATCTGTTAATGAAAGAGAGGTGGAACTGACGCTGTACCGGTTTACTTATCTGGCCACCAGATTGGTGCCAATCAGCTCCATCTCTATAAAACACGTGACCCTCACGTCAAGTTAGTGCTTTGAGTTATGTCTCAAAGTACGTCCTCGTCTCGGGAGGTTTAAATAATCACTGCCATTTCCCCGAAAACACCTAAATTTCAAGTCGTTCAGTCTGCCTGGGATAACCGCCATGTAAGTAGATAAGTCTCATAGTGTTATTATAAAAATTGTGGATAAAAAAAACGCCCTGCATATCTAGCATCCTGGCTTAATCAGTTTCAACATCCCAATCCGTGCAATAATTACTAGTGATGTCGCTATCGAAATTGGAACAAGTTCGCTGACGTTCGATATTTCGCTTGTGTCTTTATCCCTCAAGTGTTTATGACTGGGTCTTACGTTTGCATTATGACGCTGCCGGTTTATTTGCGCTTCACCGGAAAAGACTGTAAAAATGCATTTTTCGCATTTATAATCAGCCCGTAAAATGTTCCTGTGCGAATATTCCTGACATTAAGAATCATTTTGAAAAACATCCAATGCGCTTTTAGTAGACATGGCTACGAAAACTTTAGGAAAGCCAAGCTGATGCATGTAACGTGCCCATCTTATTTCACTGTCGTCTTTTTGATGAGTTCTTCGATAGTTAATATATAGCTTTGTATTTTGTCGGATCACGATGATTCTGAAAGCTGGTAGAACGACATCATTAACAATGTTTCCCGCGTTCAATTGATTGGTCCCTGTTGATCAGAGACACACACACACACAAATGAAAGTGGCCACCCAAGGGACCTAAAGGACACTTTGGAACGTCTGTATACAGAAAGACGCAGTACAGAATGGCTCCAAATATATTCAACAGCTGGAAAGTACAGCATTCTGTAAATTAACAAGTGACATCTATGTGAATAGCAGCATATTATATAAGCTTCCATTGAAACAAGGAAAATATTGCAAAATTCCTGAGCAGGAGAACTATAGACTATAGAAAAATAAATTGTTGTTTACTGAGAGGGTTCGGAACTATCAAGTGTACTAGCTGAGAACATGACTCTCCTAAACTGAAAGGGAACATCTGTCTGGGATCCTCACTACGTCAACTTAACTAGTCTTCTTGAATCCGTACAAAATCGAGCCGCTCGATTCATCACAAATACTTATTCGTTTCCTTCCAGTGTATCATCCCTTAAACACTCTCTTCAATTGCCGGAACTCTCTACACGCCGAAGATATTTCCGTCTTTGTCGCTTTTTCAAATTCTTCCACAATCCCCAATTGCACCCTAACTTCCTGCCTCATACATTTCCGCCCGACTCCGGTGTAGATCCCTTCATTTCTCGTTTTTCCCAATGACCGAATGGAACTCTCTTCCCCAGGCACACATTTTGAAACCTTCAAGAATATACTTTCTCAATACCTAGGTTTGGAAACGTTGAGGTTCATTTTATTGTGATTTCTCATATTGTAGCACATTGCTCTCATTGTACTCACTGTAAATGTCTTTTTTGCCTTCCCTCCCTGATGTAACGCCCGCAGGGCCTTTAAGGTACAATCATAAAAATAAAAAAAACATGGCTATACGTTTCTTTGGCACAAATATGGTCGTTAGAAAAGAGGAGGCTAGTAATGTTACCGGTATCAGTAAACCGGCTGATATGCAGAAAATAGAATACTGTCGGAAACGGGATGTTGAATAGAATATAACTTGTCTCGTGTTTATATATATGAGAAATGTTAGCCGCACTTAAATATTCAATCAGTAAGGAGTAAATAAACCAAATTTGAAATCATTCTGCAAGATATAAAATGTCCATAATGCTCAGAGAAACATGGTGGAAAATTATATATTGCAACTACGTAGAAGGATATCGAACTCTCTATTTGAGCCCGAAATCAAGACGAAGTATAGGGATAGCTATTCTTGCGAATAATTTGGACTTGTCTAACTTTTATATTATCACGGATCACTTTGAAGAGCTGAGCGTCTCCTAAATTCATTTATGTTTATTGTTGTCTATCGCACACCTGCATCTGATGTCGCTGCCTTTTTTTTTATTTTACACGGTTATTTCACATATGTGTCCCAGCAGAAATATCGTTCATACCTAGGTGGAGATTTCAATATTGGCATGTTATTGGATCATTCTACGAGAACCCAGTTTCTGATGTTATTGGATGGATGCGAGTTCTGTAATACCATTGATGTACCTACGCGTATTAGAGAACATTCGTCAACTTTGCTCGATTTATTCCTAACAAATTTTCGTTTTTCATTGTTGACACCTTGTGTTGTGACAAGTGATATCAGCGATCACTTGTTTGTGAGCTTAATTGCCAACAGATCAATTACTCAGAGATGTTGAGAAAAAACGTTTCAACTTATTTCCAATGATAGTATGAGGACCTTCAACCCTAATGAAGCCTATCATGAATTTTTTTAATCGGTTTTTAGGATTGTGTGCCTTCAGTTTTCCTATATTTACAAAGAAATTAACCGAAAGCTTTCGGAAGCCATGGATGTCAAGTTCATTGTTGAAGATGGTACGTAAGAAAAACAAGTTATATCGAAGATTTCTGGAAACGACGGACTTAGCGCTCCTGGAAGTATATAAACAACTCAGAAATCAGCTCACAAAACAAATAAAACGGGCGAAGAAGAATTATTCTCTACTGGACAGACAGGGAAGTCGAACACAATTTGGAATACATTGAACAGACTATTAAATAGAGATATTAAGCCACTGTCACCTGATGAAGTCCATGTTGATGGAATGGTTTTAAAAGGATTCGACGTGCAGAAAGCTCTAAGTCATACTTAGTAGACTTATTTTCTGGTGATAGTTCCCGTCGACCTGTGAGGATTTTCCATATACTTCAAGCAAGTCGATGTTTCCTGTTTTCGTTGAAAATGCTGAGGTTCTGTCTACATTCTAAACATTAAGTAACACTAAAGCTACTTAACGTCTTAGAGAGTATAGTGCCTTGCCTGACATACATATTCCCCGAAAAGATGCAGATATCAGCTTTGCACAAAGCGGGAAATTCTTATGAGTTGTCGAATTTCCATACTTCCGGTATTTCCAAAAGCGTTAGAAAGGGTGGTATATAATAGGCATTTATCATTCTTCGAACAACATTCATTTATTGCAAACTCGTAAAATCGGTTTCGCAAACATAGATCCACAGAACTTGCTTTACTGAAACAAAAGAAATAATTTTTACGAATTTTGAATACTGGAAATGTACACTTGGGGCATTCGTGGATTTTACATGGGCTTTTGATTCGATAATTCGTGCTATTCTGAAAAAAAAAAATCTGACTCATTATGGTGTGCGCGGTATTCCTCTTTCTCTTATCAGCCCGTATCTCGAACATAAAAGTGTACGTGATAAATAATATTTGTTCTTGAGTTAAAGATATCAAGTGTGGTGTGGCCCAAGGAAGCATATTGGGACCCTTACTGTTTATTACGTATATTAATGACATTGTTAGTCCGGAAACGGAATTGGTTTTATGTGCTGATGAAACCATATTGTTTTTGACTGGTATTACTGGTACGGAATTGGTGACCGAACCGGTCACTGTCTTGCGAACATTTTTATGTGGCCTATTAACAATAAGTTAAAAATCAATGCACGTAAAACTAAATGTTTTCTATCCCAACCAAAAAACAAAAACGTGAATCGCCTGGGGCAAGAAAAGGTGTTGACTCTGTTAGACTGACACTGTCATTAGATGTGTATTTTTCTGTCAAGATGAATTGGGGTAATCATATTCATTCTGTGCGGTCAAAAATATCAACTGCAATGGGTACGATTTACAGGAACAATGACAACCTACCAGTTAAAGTTATGTTCACGCTCTATTATGCGTTGATACTATCTCACATACTGTTTCCTTCTGTGGGGTACCGCCACAAAGAGTATTTTGGATGATATTCTTGTAATTCAAAAAAAGTTGCTCTGTCTCATGGAATGTTTGCCATATAATCATACAACAGACCTATAGAAAAGCAACTTTTGAAAATAACACAACCGTCTTTGAGATATCCAATCTGTCACGCTCTGGTTACGCATATTTTCATCGCCTCCCTGGATTATCCCAAAACGTAGAACAACATATGGTGAACAAAGATTATACTCACTACTTTGCTCAAAAATGTTGATACAGCAAGTCCTACAAAAGATTCGTTAGAGAATACATCTCCAATTAAAACTAAAATTGTTTTTATTGCATTGCCGATGTGCTATGTATCTTTAAAAACAATTTGTTGATACAAGTTCGTTTGTGCTGTTACTGTATGGAAGCAGATGCTCCCCTCGTCAAGTCTCGAAAAGTGACTTTTTGTATCCATTCACCCGTATGCTCAAATAAATATTATTATTATTATTTCTCGTGACGGTTATAGACCAGTTGAATAATTTGTGCGGAGGATTACTACCGTTAAGCAAAGTTCACACAGGTAAAGACGTGCAGGAAAGATGCGCCTTTAAAAAAAAGAAAGAAATTCGTATCCCGTCCAATAAATAAACGTCCAATAAAATAGAACAATCACTCATGAGGGTGTGGAACAACATCTGCTCTTTTCAGTATCGATCGCGCCTAAGACATCGAAGGGCGGTGGCCAGTGGCGTCATATTAACCGGAGTATTTCGTATCGAACGATGTCGTTATACAAAACTTTGTGCAAGCACTAATGTAAAAACCTGCGCTTTTTAGCAATCCAACAGCTTTTTTTTTTGTCACTGTACGTGGACATGACATTTCTGGACCAACCATTTGTGGATTATTTCAATTGTTTCAGCCTAACGACGTCTTCCGGTTAAGCCGTGAACGGGACACAGTTCTTGCGTCAAGTGGGACGAAATTTGTGGCAATGCAGTTCTGGTGGTTGCTGTCATCGTCTGTGTAGAATGCTTCCTCTGAAATGAACACGAGTCTTCTTAGCTTATGAAGTATTTTTGTGAAACAGGAACGATTGACAACTGTGGAACGTCTTACACTCGCACAATAAACCAACATTTAAGCGTTTCCAACAGAACGTTGACGTGACAAGACCCATTATAAATAGCTATTTTTGCTCCACCCAAGTGAAATTTTATTTACTACAGTCGGTTACCCTGGTAGAACGTTTGCCCAGCCTTTCAGGGGTCATTTTCCAAACAAATCCAAGAACCAACACTTGCGCATCAATCGAAAAAAAAAAAAAAAAAAATCCTAAGGCGCATAACTTGAGATGTTTAGTATATATATACTAAACATTCCAGGTCATGTGCCTTATGAAGTTTTTTTCGATTGATGATACTGCGTTACCCCGCGAATACCTTAGTTGTTTTGCCTATGTGCAATTATGTTCACACTTCTCTCAAGGAAAGGCACTACTTTGGTCATACCCGAAAAATCGTCACACGTTTTTGGTTTGGACAATATGTATGACCTTGGTCGTTTTATAGACTGTGGCGCATACCAACGAAAGATCTGGGATGTCAAAGGAAGCTTCATAATGAAGTAGGCACGATATTGAACTTGTTTTCAAAGCTCGAAAATGCGTTTCACCTGTTGCAAGCTAAGATGGGAATATATATTGTCCATCTCGATTGAGATTGTGGCGATGTCAAATATTATGCAAATATGTTTCAGCGTGGCCAGTATTCACAATAACCGAAGATGTTCATTGTACATACGGAGTCATGCTAGAAATGGCTTCTTTTTCTTCTTTTCTTTTTCCAGGGAAACGGTTAAAAAGAAAGGGCGGTTGACAAAAAGGTGGAATTGATGCTCTTCACCCCAACTTGATCCTCCATGCAATTATAGTTAGCTGTATTTGTTATTGCAAACAATTACAGAAAAATTTCTTTCTTTTCTTTTTTTTTGCTTGAGGGGGGAGGCTACACCATGTTTCTCTCAACCGATGTCATCGACGCTTCTATGAACCGTTCCGAACCTTTATTTTTTCCCCAAGTCAACCTGAACCCAACCGAGTCCGAAATAATCCGTTTGCTCCTAGCCGATTTTTTTCATGCGCGTACGGGTGTTCCACCTAATGCGTCAAACAATCAAAATTTATATCGGGGGTAGAGAGATGTTGTCAAGACTTCCGAGCACTTTTATCAATTTTAGGTCGCGAGCAAATTGAAATTTTCCAAGCCACGTTTTCTCCAAAAAGAGAAAGCGGCATTGCAACATCCATTCCCGACTGCTACAATTATAATAAGCGTGAGAAAGCCGTCGTTACAGGAGGGACGCTATGCCTCCTGCAGGTTGAACGGTCTCATTAAATAGCTCTCAGATAAGGTAAACACGCGTTACCAGCTCTCATGGCTGACCTTGCTGGCCATGTCACGTTGAGACTGTGAGGTACCCCCGGCGGTGCTGTCTGGGGTTTTTCCTGGGTTTTCCTCGGACACTTTCAGATATATGTAGTATAGGCACAGTTCCCTATTCCCCGTTAGTCGTGACGTTGTGTGGCCGACAGCGGCACCCTCAGCCTTGCAGCACCATCACGTTGCTTCATTTTTTACACATATATAGTGTTGTCTGCGAACGTCCCCTTTATTGGTGCTTTCTAAGCGGGCAGACGCTTCTCCAACCTTTTCTTTCGATCATACGTGAAAGAAGCGAGGCGACGATTTTACCGGCGGTGAAAAATACATACACTCCTTTCCCTCTCCCAAACGCAATACCAAAAGTATCATTTCGGGGCAACACCCGCAACCTCCCCCTGGCACAGTTTGTTTTCCATGATTTTGCTGGTCACGGCAGCAGGGTTATACAGCCCAAAGTTAAAAGCGTGAGAGAAGGAAACAAGAAGAAACAGTTTTGTTCCGCCGCATCTTGCAAAAACTTGAGGCAGGCAGATAACAATTTGTACACCTCGAAACCACGTTTCCTTTCCTTTTCTTTCTTTTTTTCTCGTTTTTTCCCAGCCATTACCACTGTAGTAGTGAATGTATTTTGCAATGGAATGCGGCAAATCCCACACAGCGCTTTCAGTTTCATAAAAAAAGAAAACATGAGGTTGACTTTTCAAATGTGTGAGTTCAATTGAGCAAATTCTGGTGACTTAAAATTGACGAAACTGCTCGGAAGTGATGGGAAAAGCTACCCCAAAATATAATACCTTGGCCCCTTAGTTTTCGGATAACTAGGTTTTTAATAAGATTTTTAACACGTTATGTGAAACACCCTGTAGGATATTATATTCTTTGCCGCGAGTATTAGTTTCGTTTTCTCAATAGGATCACGCCGAAAACACATTTTTCTTCCATATTCCGCAAAATTTAGTAGTTGAACGTAGTCGTGAAAAAGGGTTTATGCGAAGATAACCTCACAAATCAGGAGAATTAGGCTCATAATATTTTCCTTCGGGCTGACGAACGTGCTCGTCTACGTGCGCTGTTAACATTAGAATGCGCAGAGGTGATATTCCTTCACTGCCTCGCAAAGGTTTTCGGTTCTTTCTATTTTTTTTATTTTATTTTTTTAGACAAGATCTTGTCAAACTATAGCTGAGGTTCTGCGGCGGTAACTATGGCGAGCGTAGCAGCAACGAAATGACGCCACATTATCACGTGGTGCAACGGATGCCACCAATCACATCACATCATGAGAGAACTGGTGACTGAACTTTCGAGTCCTACAGCTGGCTAACCTTTTCATCTTACATCACATCACTTGCAGCACCGCCATTAGCGCTTTTGTGCGCATTTTGTGCGCTTATAGCCACAGTACCAGACTCCTAACAATGGGGCAGAGTGGTTTATAGGGAGAGTTTGGCCATTAGGAGGAGCCTAAGTTGAAGCGCGTCATACGACGTCAAAGCTTACCGCGCTCTATTGTTATACCTAGAGTCCCTAGAGTTGTCCCGTCGTCAGCTGGTCGCCATATTGAAGCTGATCGTTGTTTACGATGCAAGGAGGGAAGACACGTGCGCACATCGTCCTTAAAACTCTTTCAGTTTGGCAACCAAGTCCCACAGGCCGCTGTGGGTCATAAGCCGGTTATTCCTGTAGATTACATTCACTGCGACAACAAATCTGTCGACTAGCTGGCGGACAGCATCAAAATGGCTTCGCGTCAGAGTATCGACACTGAGGTCCAACGTAGAGCAGGAGCGCCATTTTGTTTCCGCACCACACCGGTACCGTCCCCATTTGGGGATCCGAGACAGCTAACATAATGCTCCCTGTGGGATAGATAAGCGTGTATGATTATTGGGCGATAATCCATATATTGTCCACCAGCACGTCCCGATGATGTCAAGGCCGTCAGCCTTGATGAGCAGCTTGCAAGAGAACGGAACATTTCACCCGCGTACGATAGACGGCATCGTGCGCGTAATGCGTACCATAGGCCGCATAGGCGCTAAAATGCGCCTTAAGTGCGCGTGGCTACCGTGGCGAGGAAACAAGATGGCGCATGCTTGCTCTTGGAACTCAGTGTCGATATTCTGACGCGAAGCTTATTTAGTGACGCTAGGAGAGCTTGACAGTTGAGAAGCGGATTCTGCTTGGATTCAGGCTTTTTAGGCGGTGCAACGACGCCTGTGACGTCAAGATAGGCTCCACCCATGAGGCGGCAAAAAATCAGAGAATGGCCAAACTCTCTGCAATGGGCGGCTACGCACGCCATCTGAAGAGTGAGGGTGGAAGTAGAACATAGCCAAGCAGCACGCAACAACGCACCTGAACACGTAGGTAAGTTGTTCGGTCTCGTCCGTTGTTGTGTGCTGATTGGCTGTGTCTAGGGTCTCCAACTTTCGGATTAATCCGAAAAAGTGCGGAAAACATACGCCGATAAAGTTTTCGGATAAACTCTTGTTTTTGGAGATCCCAGAATTGGGCAGTCAGGGTTTCAATTCACAATGTGAGTCAACCCAATGCCGTCATTTCCACCAGTTCAGTTTTGACTTGGAGTTGGGTGGCCACGATATAGAGTTGTCGTTGTCCGCGGGTACTGTCAAATCACAGTAAACACCGCAAACGCGACATCTCAACGGCACATACGCTTGGAGCAACCGGTAGACACAGGTAAGTACAACGAGTTTCATTTTGTATGTAATGTATGATTTGGATCGTGAGAGAATGCGTCTTTCGTCAGTCGTCACACGCAATACTAAATGGCGACAAAATGCCTCAAAAAGTATCCCGACACGACACGTTGACAAAACTGCTTGGGTATCTCCTCTCCGTCGGCGCTATGTCGTACGAGGGTGGTGACGTCACCAACGAAGTAGCCAATGATTATGCCTATCTGGTGATTTGATTTGTTTTTTCTTTTTTTTGTGCGCATTAGCTACTAAGGCCATAATGCGCCAAATAGTACTGTAAGTGTTATTTGGGTAAATATGCTTATCTAGTAAATGTCCTGGGTCCGAGAAAAAATGGCGGATAGTGTGCGTTCAGAATACGACGAGTGACTGACTCGGTCGCGTTGAAAGACGAGTGGAATAAGGAACGAATTGTTCTAGTTTACTGCGTTTTATTACGTCAGCAATCGTTAAATAAAGCGTAAGCGAATGTATCTCTGGCAGCCCTGTTCCAGCAACACAGCGGTTCACAGTGTCATGTATCTGAGAATGGCGCACGCGAAGCTGTACTCGCCGGCAAAGGCGCATCGCAGGTGATTCCCAGCAGCATGCCTCTCTGGCGTACACTCGTTAATGCAAACGACCCTCCTTAGTGTACCACACATGAGTCGCAAATTTTTCTCCAAATTTGGGATATTAACTGAGCCCGGAAAATAATAACCTCTGAAAAGCATCTTCCGAATGTGGCCAAAAATGCTACGAAAATCCAGCCTACATCCAGCCGCCTATGTTCTACATGTACCCGAAGAGACTGTAAGGCGACCCAAATCGTCCACAAAGCGACGTCGCGGTATCTTGGAGAGGTGTGTGCCGTCGGACACGATTCTCAGTAACGACGTCTGTCTCGGACAGACGCGCGCACCTTCCCGACATATTTTATTCATCATAAAGGTGAATAAATCGGGTGTGAACGAAGCTTTCTATGTGTGCGACATGGACATAACCGCTTTTCTTTATTGGAAAACACGAGGCCTACCTTTTTCTTTGAGTATTGTAGAGCATAAAATGAAAAGACGGCCTGGAAGGAAACGCCGTTTAAATGTTCTGCCACGCACGGACGGACGGACGGACGAAACTTACCCAAAGAAATATTTTCACGATCCACACCAATCTTGGAATGCCACTCTGCGAAAAAATTCTCTCGTATTTATTTGAGCCACAGTGGTGGATGCTTACAAATCTCGGTAAGAAGGGAGGGACAAAAAAGGACACCAGTCCAAAGCCAGCCTCCAACGTATTCACCGTTAGCATTAGCAGCACGCTGCCGTTTATAGACGTCCTCTGTACAATGAAAACAGCTGTGTGGTAATTATTATGCCCTCTGGGGTGACTGACACATAAAGAAACTATTTCGTACTGGCAGAGATAGATGCTTGAGGGTAGTTACAAAAATGTGTTAGCAACAAACAAGTTTGGACCTTTCTATGTTACCTTGCGAGCAGCTTTTATAAGAGACGCTGCGGATGTAATGCTCAGAATTTGTGAGGCCAAACAGAAGACGGAGAATGAGAGCATCGCTGAAAACAAAGGTCCTTCAGGACACAAGTTAAATTGCGTAGTAATCTCACCTGGCCGAAACCAGCTCGACTGGTGCAGGTCCCCTGAAACAACAATACTATGCTACTTCCACAAACTGATTATCTTCTCCACTCACCGTAAAATAGAACAAAATATTCCTCTCCTTCTGAAATGGCGGTAACGTGGCGGTAACGTGGCGTTAACGTGGCTGTAACATAAGTTAAGGACAGATACCTAATTTCACTGGATCCGCAATCAAAGTAAGCAGGAAGGCCAGTATGATGCCCAGGACGAGCCAGTGATAAACCTGTCACAACCACCATATTTCGCAGTTGAAGCAACCATGTACGACGTAAATTATGTCTCGAGGTGGGCGTAGTACTGTAGAGTGTCTTATGGGTTTTTAAAAATTACTCAGTGTGTTTCAAAGTGAATTAACGCGTGAAGGAAGACTATATATCGAATCTCAAAGTATAAGAATTATAAAAATGCGTGGTCTAGAACATTCTTGTTTCAGTTTGTTCGTTACCTTGTCTCCTTTCAGGTAAAATCATTTTTGCTTTAGTGTTTATTCGTGTTTGTCAAAAAAAAAAAAGACCGACTACGGCACGGCAAAGACTCGTTATTATGCAAATGGTCGCCGCAAAACGAAGTAGATGTTAAAAGTTGTTTCTTACAAAGGATGTAACGGAGAAGAGTAGCAACAAATATTCTGCACGTCGATGGAAAGCCATGCCTCGATGGTGGCGAAATTCTTCTTCTTCTCCTTCACAAGGTGAGCACACTTATGCGGTGCCGCCATGGTAATTTCGGCCACCTAGTGTTCTCTAACGTGTGCCGGAAACAATGTTTACGGCCCCCCAACAGTCCTCGGTCCGAACCGAGCCCACCCGGGATTCCTTTTTGAAGAAACGATACGTTTCGTTGATTATGTAATTGAAAGCATCGTCAACGAGATTCCGCAGCTTGCTGTCACAGGCAAGTTCCAATGTAACTGTCCATACCCTACATAAACGTGCATTATCCTTATCAAAAAGGCGTTGAGTGTTGAGACCCTTACAAATGCCTCACAAATCTTGGGAATACCGCAGTCACGACAGGGATTCGCCAGTCGTACGCCAGAAACATTGGCAGAATCAACGGCGAAGAGCAACTTCTCGAGTCCCTCCGCCCATTGGGTGTGATCAATACTACTAAACTACTACTAATACTACTAAACAAAACAAAAACAGTGTTCTTGCCCTTCACCAAGCGATCATTCACAGACGTCGTATTGCCAACTGTAGGACCATTCCAGACTACCGCATCATCACCGACAACCGACAGACAATATCCAATCAGTCAATATACACAGTAAGCAAAAACAAATGCCTTGGTGCAATCAACTTTCCTGGTGTCATCAAATCGAAGCCGTAAAACGCAAAGCAAGCTCGCTCCTCAATGCCATGCGCACTATCGCTGGACTTGCATGGGGACCACAGAAACAAATCCTCCACACAGCATACGGGATCCTGCCGCAGATTACCTTCTGTCTGCCTCACTTCCACGACGGCAGCAGGACAGATTAGTATACAAGCTAGATTGCATTTATTCCATAGGCCTTAAGTGCTCGGCGTCCCACGTAGTACACCGGAGACAACCGCATTGGAAAAACCCAACACACCAAAACTCAAGGTCATACAACTCCAGGAAACAGCCAAACTCACCTGCGGCGCATGTACAGGCACAAGAACCACCCACATACACGAATTCATGTCAAATGTACCTGGTCCGCGTTTGGAAAAGCAGTTGGTAACCTCAAAGCAGTAGCAATCCAGTAGATCACCAATCACCACCATGGCGGAATACCCGGCCACCAACCAATGTTACCACCCTTGGACTAGGCAAGAAGAAACTTCACAAGAAGGGACAAAATAAGTCGTACTACAAGTGATAACCAGCCTGGAGAAGGACTACTCTCCGACTTACACTGATGGTTCAGTGGCCACCAATGGAGCCACATCAGCAGTGTTCGACCCGACAACACAAGCCACCCTCACGAACAAGCTCAGCCACAAGACATCATCCACAGAAGCAGAACTACACAGGATCCTCTCAGGGTACCCAAGTCATGGGTGATCCTCACGGATTCAAATCCGGCGATCCAGACAGCAAAAGAGCGGTCTCAAAGGTGGCCACTGTTCACCATCAGCCTGCCACTGTAATTGCTGCTGTCCCAGTTACTGACCCAGCTGTCTCTAAGGTGGCCACTGTCCACCAGCAGCCTGCCACTTTAATTGCTGCTGCCCCAGCTGTTGCAAACAGCAGCTACTTAACAGGCTGATGGTGGACAGTAGCCACCTTAGAGACAGCTGGGGCAACAACTGGGGCAGCAGTAATTAGAGTGACAGGCTGATGGTGGAGACTGGCCACCTTAGAAACAGCTGAGGCAAAACTGGGGCAGCAGCAACTACAGAGGCAGGCTGATGGTGGACAGGGGCCACCTTAGAGGCAGCTGGGGCAACAACTGGGGAAGCTTGGTATGTAACAATGTACAGTGGTTGGGTGATGGTGGACAGGGGCCACCACAGAGACAGCTGGGGCAACAACTGGGGATGCTTGGTATGTAATAATGTGCATAGGAAGGGTGATGGTGGACAGGGGCCACCTTAGAGACAGCTGGCGCAACAATCGGGGAAGCTTGGTGTGTAACAATGTACAGTGGTAGGGAGATGGTGGACAGGGGCCACCATAGAGACAGCTGGGGCAACAACTGGGGATGCTTGGTATGTAATAATGTGCATAGGAAGGGTGATGGTGGACAGGGGCCACCTTAGAGACAGCTGGCGCAACAATCGGGGAAGCTTGGTGTGTAACAATGTACAGTGGTAGGGAGATGGTGGACAGGGGCCACCATAGAGACAGCTGGGGCAACAACTGGGGATGCTTGGTATGTAACAATGTACAGTGGTAGGGTGATGGTGGACAGGGGCCACCATAGAGACAGCTGGGGCAACAACTGGGGATGCTTGGTATGTAACAATGTACAGTGGTAGGGTGATGGTGGACAGGGGCCACCATAGAGACAGCTGGGGCAACAACTGGGGATGCTTGGTATGTAATAATGTACAGTGGTAGGGTGATGGTGGACAGGGGCCACCATAGAGACAGCTGGGGCAACAACTGGGGATGCTTGGTATGTAATAATGTACAGTGGTAGGGTGATGGTGGACAGGGGCCACCATAGAGACAGCTGGGGCAACAACTGGGGATGCTTGGTATGTAATAATGTACAGTGGTAGGGTGATGGTGGACAGGGGCCACCATAGAGACAGCTGGGGCAACAACTGGGGATGCTTGGTATGTAATAATGTACAGTGGTAGGGTGATGGTGGACAGGGGCCACCATAGAGACAGCTGGGGCAACAACTGGGGATGCTTGGTATGTAATAATGTACAGTGGTAGGGTGATGGTGGACAGGGGCCACCATAGAGACAGCTGGGGCAACAACTGGGGATGCTTGGTATGTAATAATGTACAGTGGTAGGGTGATGGTGGACAGGGGCCACCATAGAGACAGCTGGGGCAACAACTGGGGATGCTTGGTATGTAATAATGTACAGTGGTAGGGTGATGGTGGACAGGGGCCACCATAGAGACAGCTGGGGCAACAACTGGGGATGCTTGGTATGTAATAATGTACAGTGGTAGGGTGATGGTGGACAGGGGCCACCATAGAGACAGCTGGGGCAACAACTGGGGATGCTTGGTATGTAACAATGTACAGTGGTAGGGTGATGGTGGACAGGGGCCACCATAGAGACAGCTGGGGCAACAACTGGGGATGCTTGGTATGTAACAATGTACAGTGGTAGGATGATGGTGGACAGGAGCCACCTTAGAGCAGCTGGGGAAGCTTGGTATGTAACAATGTACAGTGGTAGGGTGATGGTAGACCAGGGCCACCTTAGAGGCAGCTGGGGCAACAACTGGGGAAGCTTGGTATGTAACAATGTACAGTGGTAGGGTGATGGTGGACAGGAGCCACCTTAGAGCAGCTGGGGAAGCTTGGTATGTAACAATGTACAGTGGTAGGGTGATGGTAGACAGGGGCCACCTTAGAGACAGCTGGGGCAACAACTGGGGAAGCTTGGTATGTAACAATGTACAGTGGTAGGGTGATGGTAGACCAGGGCCACCTTAGAGGCAGCTGGGGCAACAACTGGGGAAGCTTGGTATGTAACAATGTACAGTGGTAGGGTGATGGTGGACAGAAGCCACCTTAGAGCAGCTGGGGAAGCTTGGTATGTAACAATGTACAGTGGTAGGGTGATGGTAGACAGGGGCCACCTTAGAGACAGCTGGGGCAACAACTGGGGAAGCTTGGTATGTAACAATGTACAGTGGTAGGGTGATGGTAGACCAGGGCCACCTTAGAGGCAGCTGGGGCAACAACTGGGGAAGCTTGGTATGTAACAATGTACAGTGGTAGGGTGATGGTGGACAGAAGCCACCTTAGAGCAGCTGGGGAAGCTTGGTATGTAACAATGTACAGTGGTAGGGTGATGGTAGACAGGGGCCACCTTAGAGACAGCTGGGGCAACAGCTGGGGAAGCTTGGTATGTAACAATGTACAGTGGTAGGGTGATGGTAGACCAGGGCCACCTTAGAGGCAGCTGGGGCAACAACTGGTGAAGCTTGGTATGTAACAATGTACAGTGGTAGGGTGATGGTGGACAGAAGCCACCTTAGAGCAGCTGGGGAAGCTTGGTATGTAACAATGTACAGTGGTAGGGTGATGGTAGACAGGGGCCACCTTAGAGACAGCTGGGGCAACAACTGGGGAAGCTTGGTATGTAACAATGTACAGTGGTAGGGTGATGGTAGACCAGGGCCACCTTAGAGGCAGCTGGGGCAACAACTGGGGAAGCTTGGTATGTAACAATGTACAGTGGTAGGGTGATGGTGGACAGAAGCCACCTTAGAGCAGCTGGGGAAGCTTGGTATGTAACAATGTACAGTGGTAGGGTGATGGTAGACAGGGGCCACCTTAGAGACAGCTGGGGCAACAACTGGGGAAGCTTGGTATGTAACAATACAGTGGTAGGGTGATGGTAGACCAGGGCCACCTTAGAGGCAGCTGGGGCAACAACTGGGGAAGCTTGGTATGTAACAATGTACAGTGGTAGGGTGATGGTGGACAGAAGCCACCTTAGAGCAGCTGGGGAAGCTTGGTATGTAACAATGTACAGTGGTAGGGTGATGGTAGACAGGGGCCACCTTAGAGACAGCTGGGGCAACAACTGGGGAAGCTTGGTATG
Organism: Ornithodoros turicata; assembly: GCF_037126465.1. NCBI lineage: Eukaryota > Metazoa > Arthropoda > Arachnida > Ixodida > Argasidae > Ornithodoros > Ornithodoros turicata. Next base: position 374,562 of record NC_088203.1, on the reverse strand, counting down.
TAACAATGTACAGTGGTAGGGTGATGGTAGACCAGGGCCACCTTAGAGGCAGCTGGGGCAACAACTGGTGAAGCTTGGTATGTAACAATGTACAGTGGTAGGGTGATGGTGGACAGAAGCCACCTTAGAGCAGCTGGGGAAGCTTGGTATGTAACAATGTACAGTGGTAGGGTGATGGTAGACAGGGGCCACCTTAGAGACAGCTGGGGCAACAACTGGGGAAGCTTGGTATGTAACAATGTACAGTGGTAGGGTGATGGTAGACCAGGGCCACCTTAGAGGCAGCTGGGGCAACAACTGGGGAAGCTTGGTATGTAACAATGTACAGTGGTAGGGTGATAGTGGACAGAAGCCACCTTAGAGCAGCTGGGGAAGCTTGGTATGTAACAATGTACAGTGGTAGGGTGATGGTAGACAGGGGCCACCTTAGAGACAGCTGGGGCAACAACTGGGGAAGCTTGGTATGTAACAATACAGTGGTAGGGTGATGGTAGACCAGGGCCACCTTAGAGGCAGCTGGGGCAACAACTGGGGAAGCTTGGTATGTAACAATGTACAGTGGTAGGGTGATGGTGGACAGAAGCCACCTTAGAGCAGCTGGGGAAGCTTGGTATGTAACAATGTACAGTGGTAGGGTGATGGTAGACAGGGGCCACCTTAGAGACAGCTGGGGCAACAACTGGGGAAGCTTGGTATGTAACAATGTACAGTGGTAGGGTGATGGTAGACCAGGGCCACCTTAGAGGCAGCTGGGGCAACAACTGGGGAAGCTTGGTATGTAACAATGTACAGTGGTAGGGTGATGGTGGACAGAAGCCACCTTAGAGCAGCTGGGGAAGCTTGGTATGTAACAATGTACAGTGGTAGGGTGATGGTAGACAGGGGCCACCTTAGAGACAGCTGGGGCAACAACTGGGGAAGCTTGGTATGTAACAATTAGGGCAGCGGCAACCAGGGCGGCAAGCTGATGGTGGGCAGTAGTCACCTTAGAGATAGGCGGGACAACAACTGGGGCAGCAACTACAGTGGTAGGGTGATGGTAGACAGCGGTCCCCTTGGTTATGCTACCTATTTAGATATACCTTGGTGGTATGTCAGAATAACCGACGGCTCATTTCTCAGGCTGTAGGAGTGTTCTTTAAGTGTAATATTCAGGCACCTGCCCGTCTGCACCTAGAGAACACTCCCACAGCCTGAGAAATGTGCGGTCGGGTAATCTCGTATACCAGTGCGATAGATGTGGTTGTGTTGCTAATTCACGGGGCACCATTGTCAAGGAGAACGAGGCACCAAATCACTCGGGAGATCATCGAAGCCCATCACACACTTTTAACTGGAGAAGGCAAATGTGTTAGTCAACCATCTGTTGCACTGTACGATAAAGAAGTTGTCTTCCCAAACAGCTATAAATACACACCTGTTATCTATTGGGAGCGATGCGGAGCGATGCGTCGTTCTGCATGTGTGAAGTCTTGAATGTCGGCACGTGTCGCCTGTTACCGCCCAAGCAGCACAATGTACCGAAACTCGAGTGCAATAGGGGTGGCCGGTATGTGTCTTATCAATGTTCTTTAGTTTCAAAAGTCTGTTCGAGGCCTTTACCTACCCGTCCACCCCTATTGCACTCGACTTTCAGTACATTGTGCTGCTTGGGCGATTGGTGTATTTATGCCTCCCTTTTTTCTTCAGTACACTTCAGTTGTGAGTGGTTCTGTGTGTACTTTATGTCCTCGTGTTTCGCGTCCCCAAATATTGCAGTATGCTATTCCCATTTCACCTAATCCGGATTACCCGATTAAAGAGGCAAGAGGGGTGACAGGCGTTTGGTGAAATGTTCCTAAACCGCAAATATCTCTTCTAGAAACCACAGATCGCAAATATGGAAGCTTCGTTAATTCCTTTGGTGTAAATTTCCCACCCACAGTTGTCTATATCGTTTTGCGCACTAGAGACGCATAATCTTTCAAATGTGATTAAGAGGTAACTCGTCACTTAACCATGCTGGAAAACCCATCTTTTCGGTCTCCAACATAAATCGCGCTCATTTTGATTCCGTTGGAATGACATTTCCGTTTGGGCGACCGGTCAAAAGAGGTTCGTCTTCCATGATAGAGACGTTTGGACTTTCCACCTATAATGGTCTCCCACAAGCCCCATACAAATTACGACAAAAAAAAAAGAACAACTGGCCAGCATTAGAAGGTGTGTGAAAACTCGACATGACAAGTGGCGTGGTGATCATTTCCCGCATCAGCTATTTTCTGGACCGCAGAGATCGGACAACGCAAGCGCACAATAATTTCGTCCAAGTCTGATAAAAGCATGGGATCTCGTTTCCTGTGGAGAACAGAGACGCCCATTGGATTTAGCAGTGCGACCAAAAATTGTGATTTATTATATGGAGGAGTTGTATGAATTGTTCAACCGATATGAGCCGTGATACTGGAGAAAACATAAATGTGACATCCGTGTTTGAGTAATGTCAATTGCCACAGACGTCATTTTTAGCACCCTGTTTTCTTCCTATAAAACTGTCAAGTATGCCAGTAAGATGCACCATGCCAAGTAATTTGCACCACAGAGTCACAATTATCGCATAATTATCACATAATACAGGGTGTATGCTATAAAAGCTCAGTCACATTTTCGTGCAAGAAGTGATACCTCCTTGATTCTATACCTCTATCACGAAAAGACTTCCTCTGCCTCAAAGTGAATAATTTATGCTAGAGGAACCTACGAAACGATTGTGGTTACCTAGCACTATGTAACAAAATAAATATGACCATGCAAACTTTCACCTCCATCCATCGGTATTGCGCATAGGAAACACATGAAGACGAAAGTTTCCATGGCCGTGTTTATTTTATTACGCAGTGAATGGTAACCACAATTTTTTCGTAGGTTTCTCTGGCATAAGTGATTCACTGTATGGCAGCACAAGACCGCCTCTCAAATAGATATAGTGTCACGCGCACTGACCTTTTATATTGAATTTAAAGTACGCCGCAAAAAGCTATCGTGCGCAACGGCGGTAGAGAGCAGTCTGTGTCCTGCATAGAACCTCGCGTTGACGCTACAAGGATCACATTCGTTGATTGGTCTTGAGAAATGTCTGCTACTCCGCTGTTCCGGGTTCTCAAAAAGCATTGCTCAGTCAGGATTCGGCAGCTCCTTCTGTCCCCATTCTCCGGAAGAACTGGCAAAACTGGTTTACAGCGGAAAAGGGACAAGGCGCTGACTGGCGCTGACCTCCACTGACCAGCGAAACAGAAGGAGTTCTCCCTGTAATGTATCGATGACGTGGTACCATACCTTCTCCTCCTGGTTGTACCCGGAGTGGCGAGCTAAGGAACGCGCGGGGCCATATGCATGAGCTTTTTATATTATTTTTTTTCTGGGAAAACAGATCAACACACAATTGCAACAAATGCGTGCAACAAATTGCACACATCAAAACCTTTCGTTCTATTCGGTAAAATGACACACACACTTTCATCAGACGTTTTAATCTGAAAACTTTTTGGATGACCCTCTGTACTCCTTTCATATATTCTATATATTAAAGCTAAACTACTTCAATATATTCTATATAGCTTCAATCCTTCAGTGCTATCAGAGCCGCCACAACACGAAGAACACAGACGAAGACACAGACAGTCATACCACTCACCACTCAAGTTTATTGGTACAACACACAGGTACAACCAAACAACACTTATAGGCATTCAGATAAGCCAACAAAAAAAAAAAAAAAGAAGAAGAGGAGAAGGAGAACGAAAGAGAAGGTGCCATATTCTAATCAAACACGGAACCCAGTGCTGTGCCTGAAAAAATGCCAACAGCTGAGTATTTAACTTAATGGAGAGCGAGCTAACCACCGTGTCCCAAATATCTCGAATAGATTGCCGTTCAACAAATGTTCTGCAAAGTTTAATCACTTCACTATGCCGTTTTTCTGTCATTAGCTGTCGCTTTGTACTCGTTGAAAGTAGCTCCCTCTGTGGGTGGCGACGACGACGTAGAAGAAGAAGATGCAGGCGGACGAGAACGTCTACATACGGTACGCGCGACTGGCCATCTACGCAGGCAAGACAGCGTTAGGATACTCTGCGCCTTTCATCTGGGCACCTCTTGTGACGAATCACGTCTTTAACGAGGTACGAGTGGCAGCTGTTGCGTACAACAAGTCGTTCCACATTGGCACTTTTCAAGGTATCTATAGGGAAAACATGATTTTATGCAGGCCTCTCGTACTCTGTTCGTCCTCATCATCATATATGTGCAACTGTTGCTGGGCACCGTTCACCCAGGTGCAGCAAGCGTCATGGTTTTCTTTTACCTGCCTTTCCTTGAGCTCAACAGGACGGGCGACCTTGACTTGCATTACTTTTCGGTACGTACCCCAACTGTAAAACCGGATCATCTAAACGTCAAAACACCATTTTCAGGAGTAGTAACCGCATTAATTGTTCACCATACCTAAATACCGAAAAAATGAGCTTTATCTGTAAATTGTGCTTAGGGCATTTTCCGCTGTGGTATATAAACAAAAACCGCTTTCTGCAGCACTCTCTCTTTCCGAAGACATTTTGCTGAGGTTTTCTACTCATATCCACTGCTTGGAATTGATATAAAAACCAATTATGCTTTATTGTGCTATAGAGAACATAAACGAGCAATCACATATCCCCTTCGTGATGCCCTCCATCAAGAGTTACCGTGCAAAATATTTTCGTTCTGTCACTGCTACTCAAGTGACGTCATCAAGTCCAGGGTGTCGGAGCGAACCGAAAACCGAAAAAAACCGCTATTTTGGTGCGAACCGGAGCGGAATCGAAACCGTATAAGTTTTTTTCACTCAGGAGGGAAACCGAAAAATATATTTAACGGTTTTCGGTCCAAGAAAAAACTTCGCCGGTTTGGACTAGACTACGGATAGGCGAATGAAACAGACGTCGTGTGCTTTGAAGTCATGTCATGGATACTAGCTTACGGTTACTGTGGAATGTATGTCGGTATACTATGACCCTTAGGCTCCCTTTGTAATGGTTTATCGTTCGCGCACGCACACAGACTTAGAGGTACATGTGTAGTGTTCGTTTTAATTTGATCACCGCAAACTTTCCGCAACTAAACAGCGACCCAATGGTGCTGCATAACGGCTTGTTTATCGGTAATGTCGCGCAACGCGTCCCTTGTTTGAGAGCAGCTAAGTTGAATACATTTACGTATACGCGAGGGCAAGCCCATGCGAAGTGGCAACTCTTTTGTGGACAGGACACGAAGAAAATAAAACGGAGCCGTCGAGCGCGTTTGTGAGTGAAGGTGAAGGTGTTCCTCGATTTGCGTCGTTCTCGTGCGGTGGTGCTTGCTGGCTAGACAGTAGCAACAGACATTCGGATGGGACGCGATCGCTCCAATCCAGCAAGAAAGTACTTTACGTATGATATGACGACAAACAAGTCCGTTTGTAGCATGTGCTTCAAGAAAGGAGAAAGCCCATTTGAACAGACAGTAACTTTCAGGAACCAGGAGCTACCAATTTCACAGCTGTTTATTAATATTAAATACCATGTATGCGGAATAAACGGGTTTACATTTTGTAACATTGTTTTTTTTTTTTTGTGGGGATGAATATTCCCAGCAGAAGCGGAACCGGTTAAAAACCGGTATGAACCGTTATTTTTTTGCTCCGGAGCAGAACCGGTACCAGATCGTTTATGATGTAACCGGAACGAAAACCGGAACGAAAAACGTTTCGGTTCGACACCCTGAATTCAAGTCCTCTGTCACATGCGAGAACTACGTCCCCTCATTCCAAATAGTGACAAAGTTGTTTGCGGCATTTTGTTGCGCAGCAAAAAAGGAAAGAGGGCCTATTTTTCTATAGCGTCCAATTTTGACTTTCCTTTCCGGTCCGCCTCCGAAAGAGAACGTTCCGCTATCAGTTTTCTTGTCTTCTAGCAGGACCTTGTAGCTTCTTATTGGCTCAAGCAGCACCGCTGTCTTATCTGCTGTGACGTATGGTGTTCATGTTATTTGGCAGCATACAGAACGAGGGTATCGTTAACAAGTGCCAAGGTCATCGAAAGCGAAACCCAATTGCCAATTCTCTATTTCCCATGGCAATAAGCGCCCATGCAGCACAGGGGAAATCATCCGTTCTGAAACCCATGTACCGTAACATTAATAAAATATTTTCAAATTCAAAATAAAGGGATTGTCTTTGGACGCGATTAGTAAAGTTATGCTCTCGCTATCAGACGCGCTGCTGGAAGCACTCAAGATTCCATTCGTTAGGAAAGCATTGAAACTATCACTAGGTGAAGAAGGCTTCTGACGAAAGTTACTGAGAGGAACGAAATCAGTGGAAGGAAAGTCGCATTAAAAAATATGAGCATAAGATGTGCTCTCGCTTTTTCTTCATACTTCTACATGAACGATATTTTTAAATATATCGTGGTTGACTAGGTTCTTGAAGGAACAGCCGCAGGTGGGGTACGTCTTCTCTATAGACGTCGTACATCTGTTCTACTCTGTGCCCCATAGAGAGCTCTTTGCATCTGTTAGAGAATGTATTCAAGAGAATGGTGTTGTCTCATTCCAAAATACGGCAGGCGCGAGTGTGGAAGCGTTCCTTTCACTTTTGCAGTTTTATCTAGGCTCCACTTTTATTTCTTTTGACGAGCATTACTATATACAGCGCCAAGGTATTTGTATTGGGTCTTGTGTCGCGCCTGTATTGTGCAATATATTTTTTGCAAAGATGGACCGTAAACTTGGTGTGGTCTTTGACAAAAGTGCTGTGTTTTAGGTATGTTGATGACTTTTTAATCGTTCTGAAACACCAAGGAAAGACTGGATCTCTCCGGTTTTATCGTCGTTTTACAATGTGCCAGTTCGCCTGCACCCTTGCACTTCTGCCAAAGACTGGATCTTTAAGAGAAAATGACAACTCTGTACGACAGAATCTAAACTTGTTATCTATCCACTATTAGAATAGGAAGGGAGTTGCCTCCGGACAGAAGCCGCCGATATTTCGAACAGAGACTGTACTTCTTCTGGGCGCCCAGAAGAAGAACAGTCTCTGTTCGAAATATCGGCGGCTTCTGTCCTGAGGCAACTCCCTTCCTACATCTCTACCGGTTCGCTGGATTTCTACCCATCTACACTATTAGAATAGGAGCTTTTGAATTTGCGTATATGTACGTTCTTAGAGTGTTTCTCATCTCTCCTCCCCCCGACTGCCAGTATTGTAGATAAATAAATGCAATATATTTATATACGGATCAGAATACAAAGCACTTTGTTTTGATGCTTCCCTACAGTTTAGCTAGCCTGAGACTCGATCTCGAACTTGTCGTTATCCCATAACACTTGGGCATGTGATTCGCCTACCACAGCGGTTTTGGAGCGCGCCAACTTGAATGTGATCAGCTTTCACATAGCGACGCTTCGAGCTGGAGGAAGAAAGGAGATGGCGCTCCATTTTGACTAATCGAAGATGCCTTCCATACGGAAGCTTTATTTTGGGCTCATATTGTAGGAGTAGTATAGATAGGGTGAGAAACTACGGGGGGTCCAAACTACGGCACCCCTACCCCTGAGCCCTGCGCGTATTTTTCCCTGCGCGGTGCGTGTGCGGAGGGTTGTCCACGTGATTATCAGCGGGGGAGGGCTGCGTGCGCGCTCATCGTAGCATATTTTTCAGCCTGGGCAGACTTCTTTGACCATACTCGGGCCGACTTCACATATTTTTCCGATACAACAGGTGAGCGGTTTACATGCAGAGACATGCAAAGAAGGATCATACACAAAAAGTACAAGTCAAAATATATTTATTAATGCCAATCAAGTTGAGATATATTTATTAAAGCCAATAGTGCTAGGAATTGTGATGCCAATCAGGTGAAGGAGAAAAACCCAGCCGAAAAACATTCACCACCTGTAACAGGGTGGTGCTCGGGTGGAGGGCTGCTGTGGTGGGCGGAGCGTGACCGGAGGGCTGCGTGCGCGCTTACAATTCACCCATGGGCTGACTTCTTCCACCATTTTCCTACTTGGGCCGACTTCCTTCCCGCGACAGGTGGGCGGTGATAGGGTGGAGGGCTGGTGTGGTGGGCGGAGCGTGACCGGAGGGCTGCGTGCGCGCTTACAATTCACCCATGGGCTGACTTCTTCCACCATTTTCCTACTTGGGCCGACTTCCTTCCCGCGACAGGTGGGCGGCGCTCGAGTGGAGGGCTGCGTGCGCGTTTACCATTCAGCCTGGACCGCCGACTTTCGTCATTTTTCAGCCTGAGTCGACTTGAATCGTAATTTTTCCAGCTACAACAGGTGTGCAGTAGGCTGTTTACATGCAAAGGATAGCCACACGCAAAAGTACAAGTGAAAATATATTTATTAAAGTCATTAGGAATTATGTTATGACTCTGTGTCAATGGGAAAAACTTAGCCAAAAATCGGAAATAGAAGGAACACAATACACGTAACAATACTTATTAAAGGTATGATACAATAGCATTGAATAGGTATCACAAATCAAACACAATATTTTTTTATTAACAGTAATCCCAAGTTTTCAATGAATCAGAAGTGATAGCGCATTTAAGATATTCTTAATCAATACGATTACAATCAAAATTATAAAAAAGTCTGAGATGGTAGAATCTGTTAGGTGTAAGTAATTTCGAGCACAATAGCTAATATTCCAATGTGACACAAATTTAATTTCTATTGAAGTGAATAGCGCAGACATAAGACAATAATTCGAATCAACACATAGCATTAATATAGAACCTAACCGACATGTAGGGAAATAATAGCTACACCATATCAAAACGATCACCACACTTAATCAAAGATATTCTTAATCAACATGATTATAAACAAAATTATAACTTGTATTATAAAAAGTCTAATATTGCTATACGTGAGAACCATCTTTGCAATAGCGGGAAGTTCTGATAGTTGTATGTAATTAACTGTGAACAGCAGAGACACTGAAAGACTATGGGACACGAACACAAGAGGAAATAAAATCTATTCCAATACAAAGAAGATATTCCACTTCACCACATAGCACGCTCCTAGCCAACAAACAGAACAAAGAACGACACGAACACAAGAGGAAATAAAATCTATACCAATACAAAGAAGATATTCCACTTCACCACATAGCACACTCCTAGCCAACAAACAGAACAAAGAGCGACACAAACACAAGAGGAAATAAAATCTATACCAATACAAAGAAGATATTCCACTTCACCACATAGCACACTCCTAGCCAACAAACAGAACAAAGAGCGACACAAACACAAGAGGAAATAAAATCTATACCAATACAAAGAAGATATTCCACTTCACCACATAGCACACTCCTAGCCAACAAACAGAACAAAGAGCGACACAAACACAAGAGGAAATAAAATCTATACCAATACAAAGAAGATATTCCACTTCACCACATAGCACACTCCTAGCCAACAAACAGAACAAAGAGCGACACAAACACAAGAGGAAATAAAATCTATACCAATACAAAGAAGATATTCCACTTCACCACATAGCACACTCCTAGCCAACAAACAGAACAAAGAGCGACACAAACACAAGAGGAAATAAAATCTATACCAATACAAAGAAGATATTCCACTTCACCACATAGCACACTCCTAGCCAACAAACAGAACAAAGAGCGACACAAACACAAGAGGAAATAAAATCTATACCAATACAAAGAAGATATTCCACTTCACCACATAGCACACTCCTAGCCAACAAACAGAACAAAGAGCGACACAAACACAAGAGGAAATAAAATCTATACCAATACAAAGAAGATATTCCACTTCACCACATAGCACACTCCTAGCCAACAAACAGAACAAAGAGCGACACGAACACAAGAGGTAATAAAATCTATATACCACTGCAAAGAAAATATTTCTAATCAAAACAACATAGACAAAATAGACATGTTAAAAATGAACTTCAACACATAGCACGTTCCCAGCCAACAATCAGAACACAAACGACACGAACACAAGAGGAAATAAAATCTATACCACTACAAAGAAGATATTCTTAATCAATATGATGACAATCAAATTACAAATTGTATTATAAAAAGTCTGAGACGTGAGAACCATCTTTGCAATAGCGTGAATATCTGTCATAACATTTCGAGCGCAATAGGGAATCTCAGTTTCATATTCCAACATTACTCAACTTCTCACTTTCTTATTAAGTGAATAGCATAGACGTAAGGAAATAACGAGAAACAACACAATCAACAGCTACAATTAATAGAGAGCCAAACCTGCGCACCATCCAACACATAGAGAAATAATAGCTAATCAATCTATCAAAGGCGAAATAGCACAGACTTAACGCTGAAGAACAGAGGAACACGCGGCGACACGTAAACAACAACAGAGGAAAATGATCTATCATTGAACCATCATAAAATCAATCAATATACAATTTTCATTCTAACAAACACTACGAACCTTAATGGAGGTATCCAAGACGTAGGAAATATGCACTGTTTTCACTCTTTTCCTTAAAGCCGGGAGACTTTGTCTCTATCTATATGGCCAAAGCACTGTGCATTATCACTCAAAGGGTTGGGGGCTATATTCCTTCATCCAGCAAACAGAATGCTCTAGAGGTCAGATAAGAGAGAGTTCAAAGGCGATATATTTTATTGTGCAGCGCAAATAGATGTCGATATCACTCGCGGGGGTCACTATCTTTTCGCATCCTTTCACTGAAACGGAAATCTTTCGTCAAAGTGGTTGTCAAGTCGGCTAAGTTTGTAGAGATGCGATATTGTTATTGAAGATGTAGAGAAAGTCCAAATTATTAATTGGTAGCAACGATACTCAATCAAAAACGAGAAACAAATTTAATTATGTCAATTTTTGTAATATCTTGCAACAGAAATTTCTAATGAACCACACAGAAATATCAAATGTGAAATGCAACTCAGAGTTATGAGGCATTCCCATCTTAGAGGTACTTACTTATGTCAATCGAGTGAACAATTGAAACAAATACAAGACAATAATTATTTCAGGCAGTAAGTTCACAACTCATAGAGTATCAGTCGAGTGAATACTTGAAACAAAATCAAAACAATAATTCTCACGACAGGCGGAGATTATAGCATTCTAAATCAGATAATAAAATTTTAATCAATAAAATAAACATAGATATGCTTTTAATTAAGTGTAGACGTGCACTTGAAAACAGAAGAGACAATTGCTCTACTTTGAAAAGATGGACAGATTTTGTACTCGATACCATAAGTCATGGGAAGATGTGATAAAAAACTGCTTCGAAAAGGAGGAGCCGCGAAACGATTTCATTATCGCTGCATTTCAATACGTCCTAGACATGGTCGTATTCGGGGATATGGTACAAACTACAGAACTGAAGGTGCAAGAATTTATATGCCGAATCTACAATACTTATAAAAATATCTGCACATCAACGTCGGAAGGGCCACTAGGATTGATGGCGGAGTTTTTGAGATTTGCTAACGAAGAATTGAAATACACTAGACCAGATGTAATTGTAATCATTGCAATGGGCATTGCATTCATCAAGAAAGCAGTCGGATCAAATTATCATATACAAGCGGTCTATATCGCACGATTCATTACGGATTTGTTGAAATTACACATATCTGAGATGGAAAGTACATAAAATCTTATCACGTGATATGTTCCACTACCACGGCAACGCAATTATTTTCTTCTACCGGTCTCTGCAACGATGTCGAATCAACAGAAGTTCAATATTGTCGTGCAAGGTCTGATGTATTATCACCTGTTGAAACTTAACAAACACATCAATTGCGGTGGACCACCGGACGATTTTCATCTAATACTCTCTTGTACGCCATTCAAGAATCTTCATACAAAGAAAGGAAACATCAATAAGAGACTATGCAAGTTCATCGCGACAAAGTGCAAGTTGTTGAAGCAATGCAAACATGATTGAGAAATATACATGCACTGTGGAATTTAATTCACGAAATAAGTTTTCACATGAGATTAGTGATCCTTTTTGTCGCGATGAACTTGCATAGTCTCTTATTGATGTTTCCTTTCTTTGTATGAAGATTCTTGAATGGCGTACAAGAGAGTATTAGATGAAAATCGTCCGGTGGTCCACCGCAATTGATGTGTTTGTTAAGTTTCAACAGGTGATAATACATCAGACCTTGCACGACAATATTGAACTTCTGTTGATTCGACATCGTTGCAGAGACCGGTAGAAGAAAATAATTGCGTTGCCGTGGTAGTGGAACATATCACGTGATAAGATTTTATGTACTTTCCATCTCAGATATGTGTAATTTCAACAAATCCGTAATGAATCGTGCGATATAGACCGCTTGTATATGATAATTTGATCCGACTGCTTTCTTGATGAATGCAATGCCCATTGCAATGATTACAATTACATCTGGTCTAGTGTATTTCAATTCTTCGTTAGCAAATCTCAAAAACTCCGCCATCAATCCTAGTGGCCCTTCCGACGTTGATGTGCAGATATTTTTATAAGTATTGTAGATTCGGCATATAAATTCTTGCACCTTCAGTTCTGTAGTTTGTACCATATCCCCGAATACGACCATGTCTAGGACGTATTGAAATGCAGCGATAATGAAATCGTTTCGCGGCTCCTCCTTTTCGAAGCAGTTTTTTATCACATCTTCCCATGACTTATGGTATCGAGTACAAAATCTGTCCATCTTTTCAAAGTAGAGCAATTGTCTCTTCTGTTTTCAAGTGCACGTCTACACTTAATTAAAAGCATATCTATGTTTATTTTATTGATTAAAATTTTATTATCTGATTTAGAATGCTATAATCTCCGCCTGTCGTGAGAATTATTGTTTTGATTTTGTTTCAAGTATTCACTCGACTGATACTCTGAGTTGTGAACTTACTGCCTGAAATAATTATTGTCTTGTATTTGTTTCAATTGTTCACTCGATTGACATAAGTAAGTACCTCTAAGATGGGAATGCCTCATAACTCTGAGTTGCATTTCACATTTGATATTTCTGTGTGGTTCATTAGAAATTTCTGTTGCAAGATATTACAAAAATTGACATAATTAAATTTGTTTCTCGTTTTTGATTGAGTATCGTTGCTACCAATTAATAATTTGGACTTTCTCTACATCTTCAATAACAATATCGCATCTCTACAAACTTAGCCGACTTGACAACCACTTTGACGAAAGATTTCCGTTTCAGTGAAAGGATGCGAAAAGATAGTGACCCCCGCGAGTGATATCGACATCTATTTGCGCTGCACAATAAAATATATCGCCTTTGAACTCTCTCTTATCTGACCTCTAGAGCATTCTGTTTGCTGGATGAAGGAATATAGCCCCCAACCCTTTGAGTGATAATGCACAGTGCTTTGGCCATATAGATAGAGACAAAGTCTCCGGGCTTTAAGGAAAAGAGTGAAAACAGTGCATATTTCCTACGTCTTGAATACCTCCATTAAGGTTCGTAGTGTTTGTTAGAATGAAAATTGTATATTGATTGATTTTATGATGGTTCAATGATAGATTATTTTCCTCTGTTGTTGTTTACGTGTCGCCGCGTGTTCCTCTGTTCTTCAGCGTTAAGTCTGTGCTATTTCGCCTTTGATAGATTGATTAGCTATTATTTCTCTATGTGTTGGATGGTGCGCAGGTTTGGCTCTCTATTAATTGTAGCTGTTGATTGTGTTGTTTCTCGTTATTTCCTTACGTCTATGCTATTCACTTAATAAGAAAGTGAGAAGTTGAGTAATGTTGGAATATGAAACTGAGATTCCCTATTGCGCTCGAAATGTTATGACAGATATTCACGCTATTGCAAAGATGGTTCTCACGTCTCAGACTTTTTATAATACAATTTGTAATTTGATTGTCATCATATTGATTAAGAATATCTTCTTTGTAGTGGTATAGATTTTATTTCCTCTTGTGTTCGTGTCGTTTGTGTTCTGATTGTTGGCTGGGAACGTGCTATGTGTTGAAGTTCATTTTTAACATGTCTATTTTGTCTATGTTGTTTTGATTAGAAATATTTTCTTTGCAGTGGTATATAGATTTTATTACCTCTTGTGTTCGTGTCGCTCTTTGTTCTGTTTGTTGGCTAGGAGTGTGCTATGTGGTGAAGTGGAATATCTTCTTTATATTGGTATAGATTTTATTTCCTCTTGTGTTTGTGTCGCTCTTTGTTCTGTTTGTTGGCTAGGAGTGTGCTATGTGGTGAAGTGGAATATCTTCTTTGTATTGGTATAGATTTTATTTCCTCTTGTGTTCGTGTCGTTCTTTGTTCTGTTTGTTGGCTAGGAGCGTGCTATGTGGTGAAGTGGAATATCTTCTTTGTATTGGAATAGATTTTATTTCCTCTTGTGTTCGTGTCCCATAGTCTTTCAGTGTCTCTGCTGTTCACAGTTAATTACATACAACTATCAGAACTTCCCGCTATTGCAAAGATGGTTCTCACGTATAGCAATATTAGACTTTTTATAATACAAGTTATAATTTTGTTTATAATCATGTTGATTAAGAATATCTTTGATTAAGTGTGGTGATCGATTTGATATGGTGTAGCTATTATTTCCCTACATGTCGGTTAGGTTCTATATTAATGCTATGTGTTGATTCGAATTATTGTCTTATGTCTGCGCTATTCACTTCAATAGAAATTAAATTTGTGTCACATTGGAATATTAGCTATTGTGCTCGAAATTACTTACACCTAACAGATTCTAACATCTCAGACTTTTTTATAATTTTGATTGTAATCGTATTGATTAAGAATATCTTAAATGCGCTATCACTTCTGATTCATTGAAAACTTGGGATTACTGTTAATAAAAAAATATTGTGTTTGATTTGTGATACCTATTCAATGCTATTGTATCATACCTTTAATAAGTATTGTTACGTGTATTGTGTTCCTTCTATTTCCGATTTTTGGCTAAGTTTTTCCCATTGACACAGGGTCATAACATAATTCCTAATGACTTTAATAAATATATTTTCACTTGTACTTTTGCGTGTGGCTATCCTTTGCATGTAAACAGCCTACTGCACACCTGTTGTAGCTGGAAAAATTACGATTCAAGTCGACTCAGGCTGAAAAATGACGAAAGTCGGCGGTCCAGGCTGAATGGTAAACGCGCACGCAGCCCTCCACTCGAGCGCCGCCCACCTGTCGCGGGAAGGAAGTCGGCCCAAGTAGGAAAATGGTGGAAGAAGTCAGCCCATGGGTGAATTGTAAGCGTGCACGCAGCCCTCCGGTCACGCTCCGCCCACCACAGCAGCCCTCCACCCGAGCACCACCATGTTACAGGTGGTAAATGTTTTTCGGCTGGGTTGTTCTCCTTCACCTGATTGGCATCACAATTCCTAGCACTGTTGGCTTTAATAAATATATCTCAACTTGATTGGCATTAATAAATATATTTTGACTTGTACTTTTTGTGTATGATCCTTCTTTGCATGTCTCTGCATGTAAACCGCTCACCTGTTGTATCGGAAAAATATGTGAAGTCGGCCCGAGTATGGTCAATGAAGTCTGCCCAGGCTGAAAAATATGCTACGATGAGCGCGCACGCAGCCCTCCCCCGCTGATAATCACGTGGACAACCCTCCGCACACGCACCGCGCAGGGAAAAATACGCGCAGGGCTCAGGGGTAGGGGCGCCGTAGTTTGGACCTCCCGTAGTTTCTCACCCTATCTATACTACTTGTAGGACCCTCAAATTGAAATACAGATACGCTAAACGCGCGCCGAAAAAAGTATATCCAAGACCCTGTGTGCGTGAATTTCATTCTGCAAGCAAATGCTGCTAAACCAGAACACAGGTTGTGATTACCCGCATTACCCATGGGGCCATTCTTCATCGAGACCTGAAGACTTTTAACCGCAGCACCTCTGGCCTTCACTTCATTATCTTGCAAATTGGACATCGAACACGAAGCGAATGGAAATTCCTCTCGTTGTTTTCAACACACGACCATCGAGGAGGACGACATTAGCACTGTAGTGCACATTCGGTAGTGGAAAGGGGATGATATCCTTTTTTCTGAGGGCGTTTCGTGCTGTTTGTAACGTGTTTTATTATGTGCGTCACCACATGACCATCCCTTGGTGACATCAAGATTCATGGGCTGTGTAGGAGTTTGTCTTCTCAAGTTTCGGCCAGCTGGCTTACACCGGAGCGTTTGAGCACAGCGGCCTCGCACGGCGCATAGCTCTGTGCTTGATGCAGGCGTTCGCCAGTTCCACCAACATGGCCATTTTCGGACTCATGTTCTGCGCCATGTTTGTTTCCATGTGGATCGACAACGCTACGGCGGCGCTTGCGGTTGTTCCCATCGTGAATGACACCTTCACTGCAATCCAGAGGAACACCTGCAGAAGAATGAACGATGCTTCCTTGAGGGAACTTGTCACCAGTTCCGGGAGCGGTCAAGGTATTTTTAAACCCAGGTCTGGATAGGATGGGGCCATCATTTTCTTTCTTTTTTCAGATGACGTAGTCATATCAGAAGAGCTTGAGGACGAACTATTGTAAGTGGATGGAGAGATGTGTATGACGGGTAGAAATCCAGCGAACCAGTAGGGCAGTATAAAGGGAGTTGCCTCAGGGCAAGAGCCGCCGATATTCCGAAGAGAGACTGTTCTTCTTCTGGGCTCATGACGTGTGACTTTCTCCATAGTAAACTGGAAAGAATGCGACAGACGGCGCTCATTGGTGTAGGCTTTGCTGCAACGATCGGCAACTTCGGCTACATCTCGGGCCATGCGCTCAATTACTACGTCATCGGCATGATTGAACAGTAAGGATTCTTTTAGATGCTAGGGAATGACGTCAAAACGACGAGCCATGTTTTTGTCGTTTGAGAGCTTTTGTGAGTTCCTCCCCTGACCATGATGGCTGTGGCTTTCGGAAGGACAAATTATGTGTCGAATTCGATTCAACATCACGGCATACGTACAGCTTGCGCCAAAAGTCCACTGAACACGTGAGCGGTGTTTTTCTCCGCGCCACCCTATAGCGGCGGCCGGAAGTTGGCGGGAGCGGCAGGTCCATTCATTTTGAGGGGGCGCAGAGTATAACACAAGCAGCGACCCACCGTGGCGTTTGCAGCAATTCCCCCACAAGGGCATGCCAGTGTAGCGTTTCACAAGGCAAATTCCTATCGCAGTTCGCAGCTGGAAGATAACAAGAATGACATAGAGCGACAACCAGTTGGCCCCCTTCTCCAGTTTCTTTTCTCTTTTTCGTTCTCGTGTTCCTTTTATTTTGTCTGGGGATGACGGGCGCTAGCAAATAAAAGCGTACGGTACTGACGTAGAGAGAAAAAAGAGCCAAATGACACTTCATTTATATTTTATTTAGTATCGCGTGAAGCCCCCGTTCGCGGAGATCACAGCGGACATGCGGTCTGGCAGCGACTGATAGAGCCGGCCCACGAGGTGAAGTACCTCCTTGAGGGACGTCAATTCCATGTTTATCGTCTCCCATAAGGCGTCCTTGGACCGATCGGCACCCGCTTTTTGCTCATTCGGAATTTCATCATGCCCCATGTATTTGCAAAAACGTTCAGATCCGGGCTGCCCGCAGACCACTCAAGCTGCATGATATCGTCTAGTTTGCGCTGGACAGTGAACGACATGTGAACCGAGCTTCTGTATTGCTGTATTGACTAAAGCAGCCGTCAGGGGAAGGACCGTCAAGGACGTATGGGAGCAGATGATCTTCGATCACTCTAACGTATGCTGCTCGGTTGAAGCGGCCATCTAGGCGGACAAGAGGCCCCAAGCCCTGGTGCGAAAGGGCGCCCCACACGCTCACGGAGTGCCGTCCACTGGAGACCACGCTGTGAACGTACTGGGGTAGATATCTGAAAAGGAAAAAAAAATGAATAGGGCCGTCTCGAAGCAGGCGCGGACTCTCAAGGCCTTACCTGCAGTTGGGAGGACGCCAAACCCGCCTCCTCTGGGACCACTTCGTACTAAACGTTGCCTCATCAGTAAGCAGGACAGAAGAACACCTACAGTAAGAACACCTCTCAGTGCTCCGGCTTCAGCGCGGGCTTCTGAACTGCGACTCCGGAACGGAGACCCCCGAGGCACGCTAATCTTCATCGGATGGTTGTACTCGACACTTGTAGGCTCAGCTCCTTCTTTAGATCGACAGCCCTCAGAAACGGGTCTACCACGTTTGCAGCAATTATTGCCCTGTCCTCGTCCGACGTCGTTGCCTGCGGCCGTCCAGACCTTGGTGCATCTTCATGTTGCCCTTCATCCCGGAAGCGCTAAATGATACGGTTCACAGAAGACAAGCAGCATCCCCTCCTCTCGGGCAATCGTTCGCTGAGAATGGGGTGAGCTGATGATGGATTGAGGGAGACCCCAAGCATCATACAGCATGATGCTTGGGGTCTCCCTCACCCCATCATCACTGCCGCTGTATGAAAGGACAAAGCCTTCTTCACCTCAGCACTAGTTCAAGATGACCGGCGACAGGGATTAGTCTGGAGCGGAGGCGACAGATCGTGTACATGTCGCTTGCAGTGCATTCTCAGCGAACGATTGCTCGAGAGGGGATGCTGCTTGTCTTCGGTGAACCGTATAATTCAGCCCTTCCATGATGAAGTGCACCTTGAAGATGCACCAAGGGTCTGGACGACCGCGGGCAACGACGTCGGACCAGGACGGGATAGTAATTGCTGCAAACGTGGTCGACCCGTTTCTGACGGCTGTCGATCTAAAGAAGGAGCTGAGCCTGCAAGCGTCGAGTACGACCATCCGACGAAGACTAGCGTGCCTCAGGGGTCTCCGTTCCGGAGTCGCGGTTCTAAAACCCGCGCTGAAGCCGGAATACCGAGAGGCAAGACTGCACTTTGTCTTACGCTACGCGGAGTGTGACCCCGCGCAGTGGAGCCACGTGCTGTTTACTGATCAGGCAACGTTTAATACGAAGGAGATCCCAGAAGAGGCGGGTTTGGCGTCCTCCTAACTGCAGGTAACACGTTCGCGCTTGCTTCTCGAGACGGCCCAATTCATTTTTTTTTTTCTTTTTCAGATATCTACCACAGTATGTTCACAGCATGGTCTCCAGCGGACGGCACTCCGTGAGCGTGTGGGGCGCCCTTTCGCACCAGGGCTTGGGGCCTCTTGTCCGCCTAGAAGGCCGCTTCAACGGAGCAGCATACGTTAGAGTCACCGAAGATCATCTGCTCCCATGCGTCCTTGACGGTCCTTTCCCTGACGGTTGCTTTATTCTACAGCAAGACAGAAGCCCGGTTCACATGTTGTCCACTGTACAGCGCAGACTAGACGATCTTGGTATCATGCAGCTTGACTGGCCCGCGTGCAGCCCGGATCTGAACGTGATTGAAAATATATAAGGCATGATGAAATTCCGAATGAGCAAAAAGCATGTGCCAATTCGGGTCAAGGACGCCTTATGGGAGGCGATAAACATGGAATGGACGTCCCTCAAGGAAGACGTAGTACAGCTTGGGACAAAAGTTTACGGAACACCGGGGTGTCGCATTTCTCCATCGGAGCGACATCCTGGTAGCAAACAGACGCGGACACACATACTGAGAGATGGATAGAATATACGGTCACCCGTTTCTTATTCGATCTCTTCCTGACAGCTAGTAGGGGACCGCTCCAATGAAGAAATACACCAGTGCCGTGTTCCGTAAACTTTTGTCCCAAGCTGTACTACACCCCGTGGGCCGGCTCTATCAATCGCTGCCAGACCGCATGTCCGCTGTGATCTCCGCGAACGGGGGCTTCACGCGATACTAAATAAAATATTAATGAAGTGCATTTTGGTTCCTTCCCAGGCAAAAATTTTTTGAACTGGTACCAGTTGAACTGTGTTATCGAACAGGGACCAGTTCAACCGGTCCCAGATCAACTGGTACCAGTTGGGACAACTGGTCCCTGTTCGATAACAGTTCACCCAGTCCCAGTTGCAACCGGTCCCAGTTGAGACTGGGACCGGTTAGAAACCAGTTGGGCCAACTGGTACCAGTTGAGACTGGGACCAGCCAGAAACCAGTTGGGCCAACTGGTCCCAGCTGATCGAACTGGTCCCAGTCTCAACTGGTACGAGTTAACCCAACTGGTTTCTAACCGCTCGCAGTCTCGACTGGAACTGGTTGCGAACCTCATTATTGAGCTGGGACCGGTTGAAGTGGCTTCACTTAGAGCGGCCTGCTCGTACAGAGGTTAGCTTGTATATAACTGGTGCCCCCTTGCAGGGTCGCTGTTGCCAGCAACGGCAGTTCCAAAGAACTGCAATGCAAAATTGTATTTTATTTGTAGTCAAACATTACACATATTCTAATGTACATGTAGCGTAACTATAACGTAATTAAATTATAACAGTTGATGAACTACAGAGTTACATGGAATAGATAATACTTCATGGTTGATTGGTTCCTTGCTTGACTGCCTTGTGGACATCTTGAATCATTCAACAAAGTATTTGAGACGATCTTAATAGCACACGATGGATCGATATTTTCCTATGAACCCCAGCAGCTTAAGGTTTCTGGAAAGTTGAAAAGGCACAAGTGAATATGCATTCAACTGGTAGTGTGTGCCTGGACAGTCACTCAATTTGAGCAGTCATGGCCCCGGAAAGTACGCGAATCTCTTAACATTTCCGTTGTGCAGTAGTTGGACCTTTCAACTAAGAGATTCGCCGGATTTCGGGGGCAATGAGTACTACTCTGGCGCACTACGCTAGTTCGACAACATCCGTGGTGTGAAGGATCTAAAACACGAGAATGAACGAAAAAAAAAGCAAAAATAAAAACATGAATGAAAAAAGTTGCTGGTAACGTTAACATAAACCGGATGTTGCTCGTAAAACGGCATGCACTTGCAGGTGTAACGAATGTGACGCGGAACAAAGAGAAGAGGTTCTAGCAGAAGTAATATTTCTAAATGGTGCACAAGGAAAAATCACTTAAGCATATAGTACTCACGATATAAAGCGGTCTCCACAGTTGTAGTCGAGCTGTAATCCTATAACACCCACCCGCCCGGCCGCTGGCGTTCATTGTACTGTCGCACTGTCGTAACTTGCAGACAAATCCTTTAGATTACAACACCAACGCCTATCCCAGGCGAAAATTTGAGCTGGGACGTCAACTGGTACCAGCTCGTCCCCAGTTCGCACCAACTGGTGGTCAACTGGAACCAACTGGTACCAAACTGGTGGTAACTGGAAAGTAAACTGGTACCAGTTCAAGCTGGGCTGGTGGCAACTGGGCACTTTGTGGTACCAGTTCAAGCTGGACTGGTAGCAACTGGGAAGTGAACAGGTACCAGTTCAAGCTGGGCTGGCGGTAACTGGAAGGTGAACTGGTACCAGTTCAAGCTGGGCTGGTGGCAACTGGAAAGTGAACTGGTACCAGTTCAAGCTGGACTGGTAGCAACTGGAAGTGAGGTGGTGCCAGTTCGAATTGGACCAGTTTATATATTTGGGGGGAAGTTTCGGTTTCAGTGCCAGGACAGTTTAATACGAAGATTGCAAGACGAAGTTATAAAAACGATCAGAAAGTAACTTTATTAGTACAAATAATCATATTTCAATCTTTGGTAGAGTTCCTACGAAAGTTATTTTGGAACTCTTATATTTGTATTTTATGCGTTCCTGCTCCCGCGGTCGCTTGCTTAGCAGCGTGCTTGTACAGCGATTTTTGCCCGTTATGTTCTTAGCGTGATGTGTGACATTTCTGCCCTTTCTTTTTTCTACGTCAATATCTTACGCTTTTATTTGCCAATGCCCGTCATCCCCAGACAAAATAAAAGGAAGACGAGAACGAAAAAGAGAAAAGAAACTGCAGAAGGGGGCCAACTGGTTGTCGCTCTGTGTCATTCTTGTTATCTTCCAGCTGCGAACTGCGATAAGGATTTGCCTGGTGAAACGCTCCACGGGCATGCCCTTGTGGGGTAATTGCTGCGAACGCCACGGTGGGTCGCTGCCTGTGTTATGCCCTGCGCCCCCTCAAAATGAATGGACCTGCCCGCTCCCGCCAACTTCCGGCCGCCGCTAGGGTGGCGCGGCGCGAAGAAAGATGTCACTCGCGTGTTCAGTGGACTTTGGGCGCAAGCTGTAGTTCAGCTTACCTTGGCATCCTGAATTTATTATACATTTGCTGCCGAAACCCAGGTATCCCTGTTTATTTACTCATTAAACAGTATACAGGGTGTCCCAGCTAAATGCAAACATATTTGTTATAAAAATATCACTTTTTCCAAGATCAAGTCAACTGTAATATAACATATGCTAAAGCACTCCTTAGGAGGGCATTAGCAAACTCCTAAGGCAATGTCTTAATTAACTTTCAATAATTAACGTTCTAATTATAAAAGCTACGAAGTTGTCCCAAGTAGAACATCTGGTCCCTTCGCTCACATGATACCGGAGCCGTTTTCAGAACAAAAATCCGTTCAATAGATCGGTCGAAAAAAAATTAGTGAAGGAACACCATTTCTTCTTTATTTCTAATTTAAAGTGCTGCTTTTTCCGTGTTCAACGAGCGTGTGAAATCCTTGGGAAAACGTTCCTTTTGAGCTGCGATGCCAAGTTCCATCATTTACCGATACGCTCTTTCCAGCAGTCTGAAAAGTGTGCGAAACTCGTCCGCAGGAGCTCATTTTATTCGTTGCTGAACATGAAAAACAAAAAATGGTGTCTCTTAAAGGCCTTAGCTTGAGTGAGGCTCATTGCAACCCTTATTTACTTTCAGAGACTACAAGTATGTCGGCGTGAGCGCAAAAACCTGGTTTCTCTTCCACTTCCCTCTGTGTCTGGTTCAAGTCATTTTCATCTGGTCGCTGCTTACTTATCTGAAGCTAGGAAAACAGTAAGAGGAGGCAGAGTAGACGCAGTATCATTCAATAGCATTAATTAACAGGGTGGAATCCAAACAGCAGGCCTTTATCGACGGCGACGTTCGACACAGTGTCAAGGAACAAATCAGAGGGCTTGGTCCTGTCACGTGAGTAACGTTTTTACCATGGGCTTATCACGCTTGCTCTATGAATGCATACAACCGAGAAAAACGCACGTATTTGTATGCGCATGTGCATGCATCTCTCACCAACCAAGAATATTGTAATGTTCCTTCTCGAATCCAATACTCCAAACTGTGACATCTTCTTTCTTGTTCGTGACCCCACCCTCTCGTCCTCCTCGTTGGCACCTTACAAATATTATTTGCAAAAACACCAAAACCTAGTAAAGCAAAGTTCGAAAAACACGTATTTAGAATTTGCCGAGGCACTCGTACAAACAGTCTAGTGTGGGAAGACTGCTCCACTGCCCGACCTGCGCTTACGTTCGCAAACGATGTCGGTCAGGTCCCAGGATCGCCACCAACATATTCAGAAAATTGATCTTTAGGGGAAGCTTGGCAACAGAAAACGTGTTTATCTACGGTGTACATTCGATCAACCTTTTCGAGACGCAAGGTCTGAAACCCCTATCTGGACAAATGATTCATCTGAACAATCATCTGCAAAAAGAATCTTCTACTATCTCAGATACTGCGGCCTTGAATACTATATACTACATAAATGATACTTGATGATACTACATAAATACGTAGAAGAGATCCTCTACGCGTGTTCCTCTCCGTGAGTCCCGATGATGGAATGTTTCTGATGTGGTTCTCAACCAGGATGTTACCGAAGCGTTAGCGCGATAGCGCGTGGAAGCAAGGCCAAGGCGATATCGTCGTCGTCCACGGGGGCCA
Source organism: Ornithodoros turicata (assembly GCF_037126465.1). NCBI lineage: Eukaryota > Metazoa > Arthropoda > Arachnida > Ixodida > Argasidae > Ornithodoros > Ornithodoros turicata. The sequence goes on along the minus strand of NC_088203.1, from coordinate 350,724 downwards.
GAAAGACCGAAAACGCAACACCACAAAAGCAGCAGATATGGGCGGCGCCCCCCTGAGATGGAAATTCTGGGAATATCCTCGGTGCGCCAGTGGAAATGTTGTGTAGGTGATAGCAGGGTGATGGGGGCAGCGTGGGACATGACTGCGAGCGTCTCCCAGATTGCAAGCGGGCCGAGCCGACTTATGTGCAGCGTCAGGGAAAAAGGACAGGGGGGGCGACCGGTAGCGGAGCGCGTTGCTCATTAGAGTGTCGCTGGTGATGCCGGAGGGTGCCACCACGAAGTAGGTGGAGGCATGAAGCACAGTGCGGGACCACGGCGTACCGCGACAGGCACTGGGCGTTGAAGCCGAATGGTGCCGGGTCGGAAGAAGCGAGCCGTGACCTCCCATTACGAGTCCCATGTAGGAAGGCGTGCTCTTTGGCCCACGAGGCGGGCCCTAGCGCCATCTGCTTCCTGAGCAGGCGTGCAGGTCTTCATGCCTGATGTGGTCGTTGTGAAGTTTTGAGATGATAGAAGTCCGAAGGTCAGCATATCATCCCACCCCATCTGTCACACCGTCGTCACATTTCTGAGCACACACTGCTACCTTTCAATTGGTCACCCGTCAAATCTTTTGGACAGCGTTCCCTCACTTTGAACTTGGGCCTCCGTCAAAACTTTCAGTGGATATTCATCATAGCCGACGTCTGATGCAATCATCGGCGAAAATTTTCCGTCATTTTGATCTGGTTGACATGAAGAGGCACCTCCTCCTCGATAACAGTGCAAGCCTGTCTGTAATGGAAGTGTGTACTGTGGAAACCTGTGTTCCCACAACTTCGGGGCCTCAGCCCGTTTGTTCCGTCGCCAAGGAAGACACAGCAAGCGAAAAATGCAATCAACAACAAAGATTTTGTTACATGCCGTTTGGTCACACGGGCGAGCTGCCAGCGCCACATCGCCAACACCGTTAAACAAGGCCAGAAAAAAAAAAACTAAAAACACACTCAGCAGTGTCTGTGTACTTGTATCTTGGAGTTTCTTGGAATCCCTTGGAAATCGCTGGGGAGGTGCGTTAGCTTAGCTCATTTGGTAGAGCCTTGGACCGATAATCCAGAAGGAGTGGGTTCGAATCCTACAGCTGGCTAACCTTTTCAGTGACTTCCATCTTTCATTACTTCATTATATCTACCTGATCCGCCGCCCTAACACGTGCCGTCGGTCACCTGTCCTGCCACCTAGTAGCACACCCAACAAACGACAGAAATGGCCTACATCCCCCCACCCCCATGTCTTCCACGTACACGTCATCCATAGTTCTTCGTCTGACATCCCCAGCACTACGTCCTCATTCGACTTGGTGGGGGGAATGCCTTGAGGCCTGAGCTTTTTGAGCGTGGCCAAGGTAATCGCGACAACTCCGTGGGCGGGCCGAACTGTCTGCTGCCTGCTGTTTTGTAGTGGGCCACGTCGGTGGATGCTACGGCAAATTTCTGGTACACCGCAAAGTGGACACCGGAGTCCTCTTTCTTCGGTAAGTGGGAAGGACGGGTCACTCAGGTGGCGATCAGTTAGGTTTAGTCCCTCGAAGGGCAGAGGCGCTTTGATGGGGTCGTCTGTAGGAAGCGTTCGTGGCTGCGCGGACCAGCGGGTACGGAGGACCACCAGCTGGCCCGTCCTACGATGTCCATCCCTCCGAACGATGCTTGCTCACGACTGCTTAAGAAAGAGCTAGAAGGGATCGTTCCTGCCCTTCTCCCCACTGCCAGCGTGTATCGTTGCGCAACAGTTAGTTAAGCGGCTGCGCTCACTGGGCACAATTTGGAATGGATTGTCTGTAGAAACCTACCATGCTGAAGAAACGCTGCAAGGCTCCTACGTTAGCGGGAACGGGATTCGATAGGGCTGATCATAAGCGATGCCAGCTGCACCTTGCGGGGGTTGATGGTTAGTCCCGCTTGCTTCATCCTTACAAGGACGATTGACAGGTGTTCAGAGTGTTCCTGAAATTTTATAGAAAACACTACTACGTCATCCATGTACGCCGCCACTGTACAATCAGCGCAGTCGCATCCCCGAGCCAGGACGATACGAAGCTCCCAAGGGCTCTGGGACCTTTGAACAGCACCAGTTTGGAGCATTTTATCAAGAACAGCGTCTAACACAGCACGCTTATGCACACTTAATGATCTCGGATTACAACGGCAGGGCCTAGCGTTACCCGTGTCTATGCTATGTTGTAATACAGAAGACTTCCCGGGTTTCTCCGTAAAGTCACCGTCAAACTGCCGCAGTACTTGTTCAAGCTGACGGCGCTCCTCCTCAGGACCAGGGAATGATCCAGAGGCAGTCTGGAAGGGGACGGTTCGATGGACGTCGCTGCAGCTTGCTTAGCTGAACTGTTGTCTTGTACGTGACATGGCGAAAGGGGAAAATCCTGACGATCCGTTTGTAGACATATCCTCCACTGGGCAGGTCCAGTGCCAGTTTCTGCCAGATGATGAAGTCTCTGTCCACGATAACGGGCGCTGCCAGGCCAGGAAAATGGACGAAGCGCTGCTTTCGTCGTCTCCCATCGAAGTGAAACCAGTGCACAACTGAAGTTTGTGCTGGAATCTTGTCATTGGAAGCAAGACAAGGGTGAAATCTGTGGATTGCAGTTACACATTCCGTGGTACGCAGTGTTCGTAAACACAATCGCAGATAAGAGAGACCGTAGCCCTCGTGTCGATAAGGGCAATGTAATCTCTTCCGAAAATCCGAACAGCGATGTTTCATTCCTTGTCCTAGATGTTATCTCGGACGGAAAAAAGCAAAACGAGCTAAAGCGTCTCCTATTGTCTTGCTCCTTGCAATACTGCTAGCAATATTACTGTCAGAGTCCCCACCCACAGACCCAAACGGCACCACGGACTCCCGTTCCGCTGTCAAAGGACTGTGCGCCGTCCCAACGACCGCGCGGACGAGCCGTGGCCCCACGTTGGCCGTCAGTTATGGAAACCAGTGCTCCCGCAACCTCGGTGAGTCAGGCCGTCTGTCGCGCCCGCTCGGAGGACACGACAAAGCCCGGTGTAACCGACAAGAAGAAAATGAGTTATTCACGTACATTCCGACAGTTTCTAAAAGCAATACTCCTGTCCTGGCAGAGTCCCCAGCCACACACCCAAACGGTACCACGGTCTCCCGTTCCGCTATCGAAAAACTGTGCGCCGTCCCAACGACCGCGCAGACCAGCCGTGGCCCCACGTTGGCCGCCAGTTATGGAAACCAGTGCTCCCGCAACCTCGGTGAGTCAGGCCGTCTGTCGCGCCCGCTCGGAGGACACGACAAAGCCCGGTGTAACCGACAAGAAGAAAATGAGTTATTCACGTACATTCCGACAGTTTCTAAAAGCAATACTCCTGTCCTGGCAGAGTCCCCAGCCACACACCCAAACGGTACCACGGTCTCCCGTTCCGCTATCGAAAAACTGTGCGCCGTCCCAACGACCGCGCAGACCAGCCGTGGCCCCACGTTGGACGCCAGTTATGGAAACCAGTGCTCCCGCAACCTCGGTGAGTCAGGCCGTCTGTCGCGCCCGCTCGGAGGACACGACAAAGCCCGGTGTAACCGACAAGAAGAAAATGAGTTATTCACGTACATTCCGACAGTTTCTAAAAGCAATACTCCTGTCCTGGCAGAGTCCCCAGCCACACACCCAAACGGTACCACGGTCTCCCGTTCCGCTATCGAAAAACTGTGCGCCGTCCCAACGACCGCGCAGACCAGCCGTGGCCCCACGTTGGCCGCCAGTTATGGAAACCAGTGCTCCCGCAACCTCGGTGAGTCAGGCCGTCTGTCGCGCCCGCTCGGAGGACACGACAAAGCCCGGTGTAACCGACAAGAAGAAAATGAGTTATTCACGTACATTCCGACAGTTTCTAAAAGCAATACTCCTGTCCTGGCAGAGTCCCCAGCCACACACCCAAACGGTACCACGGTCTCCCGTTCCGCTATCGAAAAACTGTGCGCCGTCCCAACGACCGCGCAGACCAGCCGTGGCCCCACGTTGGCCGCCAGTTATGGAAACCAGTGCTCCCGCAACCTCGGTGAGTCAGGCCGTCTGTCGCGCCCGCTCGGAGGACACGACAAAGCCCGGTGTAACCGACAAGAAGAAAATGAGTTATTCACGTACATTCCGACAGTTTCTAAAAGCAATACTCCTGTCCTGGCAGAGTCCCCAGCCACACACCCAAACGGTACCACGGTCTCCCGTTCCGCTATCGAAAAACTGTGCGCCGTCCCAACGACCGCGCAGACCAGCCGTGGCCCCACGTTGGACGCCAGTTATGGAAACCAGTGCTCCCGCAACCTCGGTGAGTCAGGCCGTCTGTCGCGCCCGCTCGGAGGACACGACAAAGCCCGGTGTAACCGACAAGAAGAAAATGAGTTATTCACGTACATTCCGACAGTTTCTAAAAGCAATACTCCTGTCCTGGCAGAGTCCCCAGCCACACACCCAAACGGTACCACGGTCTCCCGTTCCGCTATCGAAAAACTGTGCGCCGTCCCAACGACCGCGCAGACCAGCCGTGGCCCCACGTTGGCCGCCAGTTATGGAAACCAGTGCTCCCGCAACCTCGGTGAGTCAGGCCGTCTGTCGCGCCCGCTCGGAGGACACGACAAAGCCCGGTGTAACCGACAAGAAGAAAATGAGTTATTCACGTACATTCCGACAGTTTCTAAAAGCAATACTCCTGTCCTGGCAGAGTCCCCAGCCACACACCCAAACGGTACCACGGTCTCCCGTTCCGCTATCGAAAAACTGTGCGCCGTCCCAACGACCGCGCAGACCAGCCGTGGCCCCACGTTGGCCGCCAGTTATGGAAACCAGTGCTCCCGCAACCTCGGTGAGTCAGGCCGTCTGTCGCGCCCGCTCGGAGGACACGACAAAGCCCGGTGTAACCGACAAGAAGAAAATGAGTTATTCACGTACATTCCGACAGTTTCTAAAAGCAATACTCCTGTCCTGGCAGAGTCCCCAGCCACACACCCAAACGGTACCACGGTCTCCCGTTCCGCTATCGAAAAACTGTGCGCCGTCCCAACGACCGCGCAGACCAGCCGTGGCCCCACGTTGGCCGCCAGTTATGGAAACCAGTGCTCCCGCAACCTCGGTGAGTCAGGCCGTCTGTCGCGCCCGCTCGGAGGACACGACAAAGCCCGGTGTAACCGACAAGAAGAAAATGAGTTATTCACGTACATTCCGACAGTTTCTAAAAGCAATACTCCTGTCCTGGCAGAGTCCCCAGCCACACACCCAAACGGTACCACGGTCTCCCGTTCCGCTATCGAAAAACTGTGCGCCGTCCCAACGACCGCGCAGACCAGCCGTGGCCCCACGTTGGACGCCAGTTATGGAAACCAGTGCTCCCGCAACCTCGGTGAGTCAGGCCGTCTGTCGCGCCCGCTCGGAGGACACGACAAAGCCCGGTGTAACCGACAAGAAGAAAATGAGTTATTCACGTACATTCCGACAGTTTCTAAAAGCAATACTCCTGTCCTGGCAGAGTCCCCAGCCACACACCCAAACGGTATACCACGGTCTCCCGTTCCGCTATCGAAAAACTGTGCGCCGTCCCAACGACCGCGCAGACCAGCCGTGGCCCCACGTTGGACGCCAGTTATGGAAACCAGTGCTCCCGCAACCTCGGTGAGTCAGGCCGTCTGTCGCGCCCGCTCGGAGGACACGACAAAGCCCGGTGTAACCGACAAGAAGAAAATGAGTTATTCACGTACATTCCGACAGTTTCTAAAAGCAATACTCCTGTCCTGGCAGAGTCCCCAGCCACACACCCAAACGGTACCACGGTCTCCCGTTCCGCTATCGAAAAACTGTGCGCCGTCCCAACGACCGCGCAGACCAGCCGTGGCCCCACGTTGGACGCCAGTTATGGAAACCAGTGCTCCCGCAACCTCGGTGAGTCAGGCCGTCTGTCGCGCCCGCTCGGAGGACACGACAAAGCCCGGTGTAACCGACAAGAAGAAAATGAGTTATTCACGTACATTCCGACAGTTTCTAAAAGCAATACTCCTGTCCTGGCAGAGTCCCCAGCCACACACCCAAACGGTACCACGGTCTCCCGTTCCGCTATCGAAAAACTGTGCGCCGTCCCAACGACCGCGCAGACCAGCCGTGGCCCCACGTTGGACGCCAGTTATGGAAACCAGTGCTCCCGCAACCTCGGTGAGTCAGGCCGTCTGTCGCGCCCGCTCGGAGGACACGACAAAGCCCGGTGTAACCGACAAGAAGAAAATGAGTTATTCACGTACATTCCGACAGTTTCTAAAAGCAATACTCCTGTCCTGGCAGAGTCCCCAGCCACACACCCAAACGGTACCACGGTCTCCCGTTCCGCTATCGAAAAACTGTGCGCCGTCCCAACGACCGCGCAGACCAGCCGTGGCCCCACGTTGGACGCCAGTTATGGAAACCAGTGCTCCCGCAACCTCGGTGAGTCAGGCCGTCTGTCGCGCCCGCTCGGAGGACACGACAAAGCCCGGTGTAACCGACAAGAAGAAAATGAGTTATTCACGTACATTCCGACAGTTTCTAAAAGCAATACTCCTGTCCTGGCAGAGTCCCCAGCCACACACCCAAACGGTACCACGGTCTCCCGTTCCGCTATCGAAAAACTGTGCGCCGTCCCAACGACCGCGCAGACCAGCCGTGGCCCCACGTTGGACGCCAGTTATGGAAACCAGTGCTCCCGCAACCTCGGTGAGTCAGGCCGTCTGTCGCGCCCGCTCGGAGGACACGACAAAGCCCGGTGTAACCGACAAGAAGAAAATGAGTTATTCACGTACATTCCGACAGTTTCTAAAAGCAATACTCCTGTCCTGGCAGAGTCCCCAGCCACACACCCAAACGGTACCACGGTCTCCCGTTCCGCTATCGAAAAACTGTGCGCCGTCCCAACGACCGCGCAGACCAGCCGTGGCCCCACGTTGGACGCCAGTTATGGAAACCAGTGCTCCCGCAACCTCGGTGAGTCAGGCCGTCTGTCGCGCCCGCTCGGAGGACACGACAAAGCCCGGTGTAACCGACAAGAAGAAAATGAGTTATTCACGTACATTCCGACAGTTTCTAAAAGCAATACTCCTGTCCTGGCAGAGTCCCCAGCCACACACCCAAACGGTACCACGGTCTCCCGTTCCGCTATCGAAAAACTGTGCGCCGTCCCAACGACCGCGCAGACCAGCCGTGGCCCCACGTTGGACGCCAGTTATGGAAACCAGTGCTCCCGCAACCTCGGTGAGTCAGGCCGTCTGTCGCGCCCGCTCGGAGGACACGACAAAGCCCGGTGTAACCGACAAGAAGAAAATGAGTTATTCACGTACATTCCGACAGTTTCTAAAAGCAATACTCCTGTCCTGGCAGAGTCCCCAGCCACACACCCAAACGGTACCACGGTCTCCCGTTCCGCTATCGAAAAACTGTGCGCCGTCCCAACGACCGCGCAGACCAGCCGTGGCCCCACGTTGGACGCCAGTTATGGAAACCAGTGCTCCCGCAACCTCGGTGAGTCAGGCCGTCTGTCGCGCCCGCTCGGAGGACACGACAAAGCCCGGTGTAACCGACAAGAAGAAAATGAGTTATTCACGTACATTCCGACAGTTTCTAAAAGCAATACTCCTGTCCTGGCAGAGTCCCCAGCCACACAACCAAACGGTACCACGGTCTCCCGTTCCGCTATCGAAAAACTGTGCGCCGTCCCAACGACCGCGCAGACCAGCCGTGGCCCCACGTTGGACGCCAGTTATGGAAACCAGTGCTCCCGCAACCTCGGTGAGTCAGGCCGTCTGTCGCGCCCGCTCGGAGGACACGACAAAGCCCGGTGTAACCGACAAGAAGAAAATGAGTTATTCACGTACATTCCGACAGTTTCTAAAAGCAATACTCCTGTCCTGGCAGAGTCCCCAGCCACACACCCAAACGGTACCACGGTCTCCCGTTCCGCTATCGAAAAACTGTGCGCCGTCCCAACGACCGCGCAGACCAGCCGTGGCCCCACGTTGGACGCCAGTTATGGAAACCAGTGCTCCCGCAACCTCGGTGAGTCAGGCCGTCTGTCGCGCCCGCTCGGAGGACACGACAAAGCCCGGTGTAACCGACAAGAAGAAAATGAGTTATTCACGTACATTCCGACAGTTTCTAAAAGCAATACTCCTGTCCTGGCAGAGTCCCCAGCCACACAACCAAACGGTACCACGGTCTCCCGTTCCGCTATCGAAAAACTGTGCGCCGTCCCAACGACCGCGCAGACCAGCCGTGGCCCCACGTTGGACGCCAGTTATGGAAACCAGTGCTCCAGCAACCTCGGTGAGTCAGGCCGTCTGTCGCTCCCGCTCGGAGGACACGACAAAGCCCGGTGTAACCGACAAGAAGAAAATGAGTTATTCACGTACATTCCGACAGTTTCTAAAAGCAATACTCCTGTCCTGGCAGAGTCCCCAGCCACACACCCAAACGGTACCACGGTCTCCCGTTCCGCTATCGAAAAACTGTGCGCCGTCCCAACGACCGCGCAGACCAGCCGTGGCCCCACGTTGGACGCCAGTTATGGAAACCAGTGCACCCGCAACCTCGGTGAGTCAGGCCGTCTGTCGCGCCCGCTCGGAGGACACGACAAAGCCCGGTGTAACCGACAAGAAGAAAATGAGTTATTCACGTACATTCCGACAGTTTCTAAAAGCAATACTCCTGTCCTGGCAGTCCCCAGCCACACACCCAAACGGTACCACGGTCTCCCGTTCCGCTATCGAAAAACTGTGCGCCGTCCCAACGACCGCGCAGACCAGCCGTGGCCCCACGTTGGACGCCAGTTATGGAAACCAGTGCACCCGCAACCTCGGTGAGTCAGGCCGTCTGTCGCGCCCGCTCGGAGGACACGACAAAGCCCGGTGTGACCGACAAGAAGAAAATGAGTTATTCACGTACATTCCGACAGCTTCTAAAAGTAATACTCGTGTCCTGCCAGAGTCCCCAGCCACACACCCAAACGGTACCACGGTCTCCCGTTCCGCTATAAAAATATGTGCGCCGTCCCAACGACCGCGCAGACGAGCCGTGGCCCCACGTTGGGCGCCAGTTATGGAAACCAGTGCTCCCGCAACCTCGGTGAATCAGGCCGTCTGTCGTGCCCGCTGGGACGACGCAACAAAGCCCGGTGTAACCTACAAGAAGAAAATGAGTTATTCATGTACATTCCGACAGCTTCTAAAAGTAATACTCCTGTCCTGCCAGAGTCCCCAGCCACACACCCAAACGGTACCACGGTCTCCCGTTCCGCTATAAAAAAAACTGTGCGCCGTCCCAACGACCGCGCAGACCAGCCGTGGCCCCACGTTGGACGCCAGTTATGGAAACCAGTGCTCCCGCAACCTCGGTGAGTCAGGCCGTCTGTCGCGCCCGCTCGGAGGACACGACAAAGCCCGGTGTAACCGACAAGAAGAAAATGAGTTATTCACGTACATTCCGACAGTTTCTAAAAGCAATACTCCTGTCCTGCCAGAGTCCCCAGCCACACACCCAAACGGTACCACGGTCTCCCGTTCCGCTATCGAAAAACTGTGCGCCGTCCCAACGACCGCGCAGACCAGCCGTGGCCCCACGTTGGACGCCAGTTATGGAAACCAGTGCTCCCGCAACCTCGGTGAGTCAGGCCGTCTGTCGCGCCCGCTCGAGGACACGACAAAGCCCGGTGTAACCGACAAGAAGAAAATGAGTTATTCACGTACATTCCGACAGTTTCAAAAAGCAATACTCCTGTCCTGCCAGAGTCCCCAGCCACACACCCAAACGGTACCACGTTCTCCCGTTCGGCTATCGAAAAACTGTGCGCCGTCCCAACGACCGCACAGACGAGCCGTGGCCCTACGTTGGGCGCCAGTTACGGAAACAAGTGCTCCCGCAATTTCGGTGAGTCAGGCCGTCTGTCGTGCCCGCTCGGAGGACACGACAAAGCCCGGTGTGACCGACAAGAAGAAAATGAGTTATTCACGTACATTCCGACAGCTTCTAAAAGTAATACTCGTGTCCTGCCAGAGTCCCCAGCCACACACCCAAACGGTACCACGGTCTCCCGTTCCGCTATAAAAATCTGTGCGCCGTCCCAACGACCGCGCAGACGAGCCGTGGCCCCACGTTGGGCGCCAGTTATGGAAACCAGTGCTCCCGCAACCTCGGTGAATCAGGCCGTCTGTCGTGCCCGCTGGGACGACACAACAAAGCCCGGTGTAACCTACAAGAAGAAAATGAGTTATTCATGTACATTCCGACAGCTTCTAAAGGTAATACTCCTGTCCTGCCAGAGTCCCCAGCCACACACCCAAACGGTACCACGGTCTCCCGTTCCGCTATAAAAAAAACTGTGCGCCGTCCCAACGACCGCGCAGACGAGCCGTGGCCCCACGTTGGGCGCCAGTTATGGAAACCAGTGCTCCCGCTACCTCGGTGAGTCAGGCCGTCTGTCGTGCCCGCTGGGAGGACACAACAAAGCCCGGTGTAACCTACAAGAAGAAAATGAGTTATTCACGTACATTCCGACAGCTTCTAAAAGTAATACTCCTGTCCTGCCAGAGTCCCCAGCCACACACCCAAACGGTACCACGGTCTCCCGTTCCGCTATAAAAATCTGTGCGCCGTCCCAACGACCGCGCAGACGAGCCGTGGCCCCACGTTGGGCGCCAGTTATGGAAACCAGTGCTCCCGCAACCTCGGTGAATCAGGCCGTCTGTCGTGCCCGCTGGGACGACACAACAAAGCCCGGTGTAACCTACAAGAAGAAAATGAGTTATTCATGTACATTCCGACAGCTTCTAAAGGTAATACTCCTGTCCTGCCAGAGTCCCCAGCCACACACCCAAACGGTACCACGGTCTCCCGTTCCGCTATAAAAAAAACTGTGCGCCGTCCCAACGACCGCGCAGACGAGCCGTGGCCCCACGTTGGGCGCCAGTTATGGAAACCAGTGCTCCCGCTACCTCGGTGAGTCAGGCCGTCTGTCGCGCCCGCTGGGAGGACACAACAAAGCCCGGTGTAACCTACAAGAAGAAAATGAGTTATTCACGTACATTCCGACAGCTTCTAAAAGTAATACTCCTGTCCTGCCAGAGTCCCCAGCCACACACCCAAACGGTACCACGGTCTCCCGTTCCGCTATAAAAATCTGTGCGCCGTCCCAACGACCGCGCAGACGAGCCGTGGCCCCACGTTGGGCGCCAGTTATGGAAACCAGTGCTCCCGCTACCTCGGTGAGTCAGGCCGTCTGTCGTGCCCGCTGGGAGGACACAACAAAGCCCGGTGTAACCTACAAGAAGAAAATGAGTTATTCACGTACATTCCGACAGCTTCTAAAAGTAATACTCCTGTCCTGCCAGAGTCCCCAGCCACACACCCAAACGGTACCACGGTCTCCCGTTCCGCTATAAAAATCTGTGCGCCGTCCCAACGACCGCGCAGACGAGCCGTGGCCCCACGTTGGGCGCCAGTTATGGAAACCAGTGCTCCCGCAACCTCGGTGAGTCAGGCCGTCTGTCGTGCCCGCTGGGATACTCGTTCGGTATGGTTTGCGGGGCAGCCGAAACCCGTTCAAGGGTCCGTACCCCGTCAAGAAACTGGTCGAAATTGGAGGAAATCACTTATGCTATACCAAACGGACTGGAGGAAAGAGCATCAGTGGAAAACATTATACCCTACCATCCACGGAAGGATGGACTTGAAAGTAGCGGAGCGACAAAGAGGAGGCGCGAGCTCAATAAACATTCGGTCGAGGTCGAATATTCCAAGGAAACAGTTGTCTGGATCCCTACTGTAATCAGGCACATTACAAGCATTATCCAGTTGCAAGAATATGACATTCCCAACATGACGAGCTTTGATTTTCAGATTTCACGAAAAAGGTGTCCTGTTGTGCTTTTGTGGCTTCATTGCTGCTGCTAATTTACCAACCCTGGGAAGCATTGGGATACAAATGTGAGCATTTTATTAGACCCTTAATAAAACTAAAATGGTAAATATATTATACATATATCTTATATTAGCAAATTTAAGTAATTAGGAGTGCCTACGCCAATTGTCGTTGTTTATCCGTTTAAACATCTCCAAACCTCATGCAAGTTATCTTAAGATGGTGGGACCAAAAATTGTTATACGAGTAAAGCAGTTATACAAAATACAAGTGGGATGTACGGCTGCGGAAGTAACGCATTTTTTGCGTGGATCTTAGTGCAAAATTTCGGGCGCTATTGAAATAAATAAATGGCACGTCACGACAAGAATATCATTTTCACTCATGGTTTTCTGCCACAGCATTTATTCGTTTTCTAATGTAGTTGGATGCGACATTATCTGTTGTCAGGAAAGGGAACCACAACTGTACCCCTAGACAGGACGTTTCTCATTATACAGCTCTTTGGTGGCGCTCAAAATACTTTATGTTGATCAATGCAGGACAATGAGCACCTACTGGGTGGCAGCAACAGTGATGCTCTTTATTGTCCCAGCTGAGTCAGTATCCCAGTGTTCCAAGCGACTGATGACGTGGCCATTCCTCAATGGTTTCATGCCTTGGCACACACTCTTCCTTATTGGCACTTGTCTCACTCTCGACATCATGTTCAGGGTATGGTCCCCGTTCATACTTTTGCACTATGGCCCATAAATTCAACCAGACAGTTTTTCTCCCTCCTATGTGATTAGTATATGAACGTCAGTTTGCGATGTCAGTATGCAGTGGCATCCCCCCTACCCCCCAGCAATAATGGATCCCTTCCCATACCAGGCCACACAATGTAAGAATATCATGCCCCACGCAAAAAAAGAAAGAAAGAAAAAAAAACGACTTCGAGGGTTCCTCATATTTGTGGTGTCATTATACGGCACAGAAAGACAGAAAGCAGCGGTGAGACACGCCACGCCATTGTGTCCTGTAACCCGGCGCGGACCACACTCCCCTAGTGACACTGCTGTTGGTATATGACCTGTAAGATTTTAACGAACGGCAAAAGGAGGGGCAGTTTCATATGGTAGATGGCAGTTTGACAAACGAACTGTAAGGTTCTACCATTCCGAGACATCGTTTATCGATTCTGCCTTTGTTGAAGAATACTCCAATTCCCAATAGCCCATTTCCGAAGAGCAAATCTTTTCGGCAGCAAGGATATCCAGATGTCTGCCGATACCCATTTGACGTGACTCCTGAAAGTCCTCGTCAAAACGACCTTCCTTTCGTTCTGTAATTCAAGTGCTGTGTGGTTTATACACCCCCATCGCAACTGTGGATTTCTCATGCCATGCATCCTTCCAGGTGTCAGGTCTGAACGCGCTGGCCAAAGCCGAAGTCCAAGAGTACGTGCATATTCATGTTGCGCTGGTTCAAATCCTAATCACCATATTCACTTCTCTTGTCACCGAACTTTGTCACCAGAGCACAGTCATTGCAATAGTTACTCCGTACGCTGCGCACTTGGTACGACAAATAACTTCATGACGCATTAGAGCTCAAGATATTTCTTTTCCAGGCCGTAGCTCTTCAAGTGCACCCCATATACTTTGTACTAGCAGTGTACCACGCCGGGACCATGTCCTTCATGTACCCTGGCTCGTCGGTCTGCAACGAAATAGTTTATGCTCAAGCTAAGATTAAAACTGCTGACATGGTAAACCACATTTTTACGATATTATGAATAATCTGACTGCTCGTGGGCATCACCGCAGGCTGTGCCAGGTTTAATTCTGAAAACAACAGGTCTCATTTTGAGCCTGGTTGCTATCAACACCGTTGGATATTATTATTTCGACATGGAAGTTTACCCAGATCCTACGGAAGTCACCGCCGCTTCGACTGCTACATTTTAATATTCAACTACTCAGGCGAAACAACTTTGAAATGCTCCTCCAACAGACTGACTTGTGTCGACACCTATAATCCTGATTAAATTAGAGTGCCACGAACAAAGCAGGGGTTGTGTTTTGTGTTTGTGACTGACAGTCTCCCGAGCGGTGCATTACTAGCTGTGGGAAAATAATTTAGTGGACCTGCTTACGGGTTTCGTAAAAATTTATTCCTTCATTTACCCGAAGGTAACGTATTTATGGCATCTGCCTTGTTTGCGTGCACAAGATGCAACGCGCGGCATCCATTCGAAGAACTTTCCCAAGGGCAACAACTTTGTAAAGTAGGTGACAAAGGTGTTTCATTAGTTGCCTATACAAATGGTCTCAACCCGTATAATTCAATGATTCCGGGCGTGTGATTGTCCAGATAAGAAATCAGTGTGTCTTACGGGCACAAGTCTTTCTTTATCATTAGGCTTAGCGTGATTGGAATCTTAACCGCATTTGGTGTACTACGTGAGCCTCACACCTATCAAGGAACTTTAGGTGATATACGCGTTAGCACAGAGGCACAATTGGGCGAAGGTTGCATGACCGCCTCATAGTAAATATCTTTCGTCTTTGTAATTAAACGAGCATCAAGCCAGATACTACATGGCAATAACAATAGCTTCAAGAAGCAACCACTCTTGTGAACCTGTCCAACAAGGCTAGGATTGTGGCCTCTATCACGGCTGAGGTGCTTCAACGATTCTTCACTGCTGCCAGAACATCTGTCTTCGTACAGGATGAATACAAATTTTCGCACCCAAAACATGGCATTACATGAAATCGCTTTGTGACATTGCAATGTCAAAATAAAAGATGGGTCATCTTCCTCTGATGCTGTAACTTGAACAACTTGATCATTGATTTGATTTGACACCAGGTGTCACCGAATGTTTCTCTAATAATGGTTTGGCATACCCAGAGATATCTTCCATTTAGAAAGCAATGGATTTGTCCCACAGCTACATGTTCATTGATACTATAAAGAGGTGCTTACAGCATGCTCACGTTTCTGCCTTTCTTGGTTGTGATGCAGAACTGAAGCTAAGAAACATAACAGCTCGTACGAGCCAAACTGGGCCATTAGCTGGTGGGGAAAGACATGATTACCAGGAAAGGGTTTATGACACAACGTAACACTGAAATGACACCTAGGAGATGTGGCAGACTGGAACAAAAAATCCCCAGCTTCCAAGTAAGGTTAGTCCCAATCCAATGCTGGGAGGCTATACATCCCACATATATACCACATGCATCACAGCTATGCTGGTTATGGTTTTTGGATACTGTGCTAGATCACTCGCACTGCTCGAATAAGCTAATGAATGGTGGCTATTATTTATGCATCACAGTAAAGTTTTGCTGATGTTACTGCAAGGAACATGCTCTTTGTGAATGTGCACAATTCAAGTCTTCTACACATAGGAGACACACTAGAAAACAATTTTCAGTATAGGTTGTAAACTGAAGCTATGAGAGACCCTCCCATTGGAGGTACATCCCAAAAGCACCCCTGTAGTCCCCTAACTTATTTTATTTCTCATCCTGTTGCTCTAATATTTCCTCTGTCTTGTAGCAGAAAAGCTTTGAAATGCCATCTGTGCCAGAGACACAAAGCCTTTGTATGATCCTCGTTCTTGCATGAAAACAAAAATTCTCAAACTGTGAAGGCAGATGCAATCTTGAATTTTGGTGACTCAATGTAAATGTTTTACGATATTGGCACCCTGTTGTAGTGTTTTCAGCAGGTTATTGATATCACTGCCGCTTATGTTGTACAGCAGAATTTGTTAATGTTTGTAATTGTTTACTTTTGGTGGAAAAAGCATCCGAAAGAAAGGAATTAATCTGCGATATTGTAACCCGAAGAGTTAGGATATATGTCATGGGCCAAAGACACATCAGGAGGCCCATTTTCCAATAAAAGCAAATGTGTGCCAGCAAAGACACTAATACCCCTGCCATGACATTAAGTGCTTAATAGCTTCAGTCTTGATGTCATTCGTGTCATTGATGTTTAATAACAGTTTGTAGACTAAATACAGTCACTAAATAAGCTACGCCTCCGAGCATGCGCCATCTTGTTTCCGCACCACACTACCCACCAGTTGACGGCCTTGAGCTCACCTTGACATCTTGGGCACACTGTGGTGGACAGTACATGGAACACATGTTTCTCTACCCCACAGCGATCCTCAAATGGGAAACAAGATGGCAAACCTGCTCTCCCTTGGACCTCAGTGTCTGAAGAGAAGCTTATTTAGTGACTCTACCCTATCGTTGTCTGCACAATTTTATTCTACCATAAAACCACTTTGTTCCGTGTAAGGCAAGGTTATTTCATTATTTGGGGCTACACGACTATGCTTCGATGAAGGACAAGCCGAAATTTTTACCCACAAAGTAAAAAATGACCAAGGGGCCAGTATGGTGTTTTATGTGATTACAAACTGACTTGGTGGCACTATGTCATCTGCTCTGCCAGTGTGCCACAGTTTTGTAACAACGCAGTCTGACAAAAAATATTGTATACAAATAAGTGCATTAATGTCACCGGATAAAATGTGAAACATTGTGTAGTCATTGCAATGACAGTTGTGTCTGTTGCTTGACTGGAGATGATGGGCTCTGGAATCTGGGTATTCCTTCTTTGTCTTTTGACAGCTTGGTTGAGCACATCAATGAGAAGTGCCTCTTAACTTCACCATTGGTAAGTTCCTTTTGACTTTTGCAGCTACTCCCTGGGAAGTGTGTTGCACCATTGGGTAAACAGTGTTGTTGCTAGATGAATCCCTGAGATGATGCAACACAATCTCCCATGTAGCTGTGTTGTTGGAGGCACTGCTCATTGTTGGTTTGGCTCTGAATTATTATAGTAAAAGTCAACAGGGTTATCAACAGACATTGTCATTGCAGTGATTCCCAACGGAGCAGTGCCCCCAAAGAAGGATGTTCTTTTGCTTTTACTCATACGATGCTTTTCTTTCCAGGACTGCAGAGGAGCATTTCCCATTGTCAAGTGTACCTATTGTCGCACTGAATTTCAGCAAGAGAAGTGAGTAGCTACGAAATGCCACTTAGCACGACTTAGCATTTTGTCATTTTCAGCAAGCATGTAAGTAGATGTTTGTGCAAAGGGCAGGGTAAACAAAGAAAAGAAAATGCATAAATTGCAATTCTCTGTACATTATACTGTACAAAGAACCTGCCGTTAGCTATGGCTCTGGATTTATACGCACGTAGGCGTTTACTCATAGCTCCTTATTTTTCAGCAATAAAGGCGGCACCATCTGCAGAAAGTGCGAACAGAATG
Organism: Ornithodoros turicata; assembly: GCF_037126465.1. Classification (NCBI taxonomy): domain Eukaryota; kingdom Metazoa; phylum Arthropoda; class Arachnida; order Ixodida; family Argasidae; genus Ornithodoros; species Ornithodoros turicata. Next base: position 333,503 of record NC_088203.1, on the reverse strand, counting down.
TAAAAGCCTATGGGAAAGTGGGTCTTTTTCCTATCTTTTACCGTATTGTAATGGTGGATGTTTTTCAGCCAACTGCTTGCGAATACTGCAACATCATCGCAGCATTCATCGGCAGCAAGTGCCAGCGCTGCACAAATTCTGAAAAGAGGTACGGCCCACCAGTAACTTGCGAGCAGTGCAAGCAACGATGCGCATTTGATCGCAAGGACGACAGTCGCCGTAAGGTGAGTTTATCCATTAATTTGTAAGGATTATTATTAAGGATTAAAAAGTGTGTCAGGTGGATGGAAAGCTACTCTGTTGGCTGTGTACTCTATCCTATAAGAGAGCCCTCGCCAAAGCAAAGCAGAATGACCGTCACTCCTCTCTTGGAAAGACTCACCACCATCGATCATCCAGTCAGAATCACCACAAGGGCCACAAGTGTGTACTTTGTTTTCCCTCTAGCTTTTTTTCGGCTCATTTCTCCGTTGTTGTAGGTCCAGTAGTGAAAGCAAGAGGCCCAGATTGGACCCTGCAGCAAATGGAAGCATGCCTCTTAAGTATGGCGGCAAACTTATTGGAAATATGTCGCGTCTACGTATGTTTTTGCAGCCGGAGTAGCACAGATGGACTGCTGGACCCCAATAGCAGCGATCACGTGGTAGCGCTGACACAGCTCCGTGAGCAGGTTTCCTCCCTTCAGAAGCAAATGACACTCAAAGACCAACAGCTTCTGGCCAAAGACAAGCAGGTATGAACAGACAGGATTAATTTCCTTGGAGCATGATGTTTCTGCACAGATTGCAGAGCTGAAGGCGCACATGAGTTCGGCGGACCGTGAGGCACGCAACAAGCTGCAGTTGGAACAGAAGAAACACTCTCAAGTGGTTCAGGAATTGACTGTGAGTAGTATAATTTTTTTCCAAGCTGGCCCCAATTTATTTAATTCCGGAGTTTATTGCGGTCGACGGTTAGAATTCTGAGTCGGCTGAACATAGAAAAAGTTGAAATTAAGCTGGCACATAGTGAACGAAAATATATTTATTTGCCAAAAAACTCGCGTATCTTAATCTTCCGCTTTCTGTAAATTGACAGCACACGTCAGCAAGATAGGCTACCGGGACTCATATTTCCGTTACCTTATTCCAAGTTAGTATAATGTTTTGATCTTGCACCCAATTGGTGCACTAAGAACTTGCAAAGAATGCGTGCACGTTCATTGCATTTGCGAGAGCAGAGTACAGAACAATGTCCCCCTATCCTGGTATACTCTTAGAAAGCCCTCCTCAGAGCTTACAGCACGTTGTAGATGGCCGTCAGAGTCACTGCCCACAGGCAAGAAATGGACTTTGAAGTGCATCTCAACCAAAGCACAAAATGATAGTAAGCTGAAACGAGGTCTGCGTAAACCATAATGGGTGGGAGTGATGGCACAGCTGAGGCGCTCGGTGGCAAGGAAGTCGTGTGATTGGCGGCTGGGAAGTCAGCGAGGAAAGGTGCAGGTTGTTGTGTGCTTTGAAAACACAAGTTTGGACGGGCCAGTTTTCTTCAAATTATGCGTGTCCGCCTACTGCGGGTTCTAACCGGAGAGCGGTAGAAACATGGTAGAAGGCTACAAGTTGCTTCGACACACAGTCTTCCGTGCGTCCATATTTTGGCTCACGTTAAAAAACCCTCAGCTGGGCAAAATTAATCGCATGATCGCAGTTGTCTCACGACGTAAAGCCCCGAATTATTATTATTATTCAAATTATGCGGTCAGATTGCGAAGACTGGACTGTCCTTCCAGGAGCACTCCTTCAAATTAAGCGAGATAGAATTGGCGAGGTTCTACCGTAATTGGTTGCAGCCATGGTGAAAGATAAAGAGAGGTGATGACATCCTACGGTGCGCAGGATAGCTGCTGAGGTCGCCTTTGGCTGTCCTGTAAGTCCTACTGCAGACCGAGAGATGATGATCAGATTGAGGGCTCAAGGGAGAAACACACACTGGACACGATCTTCGCGTGGCTGCACATCTTATCTTACAATGTGGTTGCAGCGCGTAATTTCTAAGAGAAAATTTTTATCCTGGCTATGGAGCCACAGAGCCTTCATATGGTGGTCTTTGCAGACAAATAAAATGTACATTGTCCGAATCAAAGACTGCACTAAACAATTGTATGTCACCAATCTGACATGACTAGCATGTGGCAACCTTTGTTCACTCTGGCAATGTGATAGCGTTAACGTGGATTTTGAGAAATTGTAACTGATTTCCCTGCATGTGTTCATTCATCCACGTTTAATGTACTGTATGGAGACTCGCATGATGGTGACCAACTTGAAAACGTTTAATGTACAACAATACTATATCATTTAACTGGGGTTTCCAGTTTACGTCGTTTAATTTATCGTAAATTTGAGGCGCAAAATTGGTGGTTAGTTCACTCACCATGAATCTGCCCTTTTTGTGATTTTCGACGTGGAGACACTGAAAATTGTTGAGAAAGCTGCCATTTTCTACGCATACAGTGAATGCACACTTTATTTACAGTTTTTTGGTACTGTACCAAATGCCTGAAATTTGTTATAGATTGTTAGGGGTAGAGGATGGTGGAGAGGACTATTCCTCCAGTTACAACCCCTGTGCCAGTAAATGTCAAATCAATCTGTCGATCAAACAACGTTGAGTTGGAAAATGCTCGCTCTACGTTAGTGCTTGATGCGCAAGCAAGTTGAGAAAGACACTGTTTTGCATGAGCTGTCCGAAGTGGGAGTTACCTTGATATAGAATTTGTTAATTCCAGAAATTATCTGTATGTACACCAGCTGCGTAAAAAAAAGGCCTTACATTTATAGGTGCTCTTAGGTTGTGTTCCCTTGCCAACCCAGAAACACTGAGCCCTACATTGGAGTCGTTCCCTCTATCTGCTTTGCTCTGAGATCCAACTGTTTCCATCTACCTGTCACAAATATTCTGGTTACTCGCATTATGGTGACATCGCTAGAAGCAAAGAGAGACAACTATTTTGAAAACTATTTTTAACATAGAGATACGTATGGGTACTACGAGCCAAAAGTTTCGTTGGAGGGCTAAACGCAATAAACGTGAGATGCAACTTAGATGAAAATATGTCAACTTGAATCTGAAATAACAAAAATGGTGGAGCACAGAAAGAAGTACAGTGAAAGCTGGAGGAAAGTATCATGTCCAAGAAACACAAGGAGCAAGTTTTAAAGTATATTTTTTTTTATAACTGAGAAAATAATTTTTCAAGTTCGGGGTCCTAGCAGACACTGTAAGAACGCTCTCGGCGACAGCCCATGGAAGGTGCACCAAGAGCATGATAAGTGCATGTATGGGATTCTTTGAGATACGTCACGAGCAGTGTGTCGTTTCTTTGAAATCGCAGCCTAGCGGAATAGCGCCAGGCACATGCAGTTTGGAGCGCGCAAACTTTAAATAATAACAATAACGAACGGTATCTTCAATTCAGCATCAGGCCCCGGGTACAGGTTGGTGTTGTCTGCTACGAGCAGGCAGTATGATGTGATTGGTTCATCCACTAGGAAAAAATGACGGAAAAGACTGCTTTCTCAAGTAGGACGTAAGTGCGGCACCGACAGTGTACATGCTTTTGTACGATGTAAACAACAAGAACTAACCGAGGTAGTCTACAAACACATCACTGGTTGAAAACAGTGGCGGATACTGGGCACGGATACTGCACTTTGGTACCTTCTCTTCAAGAAACTGTCTCCTCTCTTATGAACTGTTTTTACACTTTGGAGACTCCGGTTGGTGCAGAATTAACTATTTGAAGGACCGTTGCAAACTTGCTTCTGCTACTAGGCGTTCTTGTCATGCAGTCACAGGGTCCTATACCGGTGAATAAGGTGCGCCTTGGATGTGGTGCCCAACTTCTTTTCTCCGCTATAAAAAAAATATACTTTTTTAAAACATACTCCTCGTGTTACCTGGGCACGGTGCTTTCTTCCAGCTCTCAGTGTACTTCTTTCCGCGCTCCACCAATTTTCTTATTTATGGTTAAAGTTGCCGTGTTTTCACCAGCGTCGCATCTTGGCATAATTTTTACTCCCATTATTGCGTTTAACGTATCAACGATACTTTTTTGGCTCGTAGCAACCATTCGTATTAAAAATAGTTTTCTCTCTCTGCTTCTGGTGATGTCACCCAGAAAAAATGTGGCTTCTCGAAGCATTTTTCGCACCCTCTTTAGGATACATAATGCATCCAGTATATCTACGATCATGAGATGGGTAGATGAACACTCCTTCCTTACCGCGGCACGAAAACAGTTGCGATATCTTCATAATTTTATGCGGCACCATGCATCGACTGCACGGGTGATCAGAGGCTAACACCGTGACTTTAAACAGATACTTTGGGACAACTATGCCATGATGGCAGCTAAAATCTTTGTTTTAGTGGTTTCAAATTTTTATAACAAAATTGACGAGGATCTGTGACGTTTGGCATGGCCGCAAAGAGTGAGACCTCCTGCAAGTCCACAAGTCCTTATTTGACGCTCTTTGCCGAGCAGAAAGCAAGGTTGCTCGAGAGTAATCCTGGGGCCGAACGTGGGCCACAGATAAGCTCCTCGTTGTGTTTCCAGAACCAACAGCATTAACCAGGGAAGGATTCATTTCATTCCTAGTGGCTGTTATGGCGACTACATGGGATTGAAACTAAGACTACAAAACATGAAGCTCTTCTGATGCGAGTAGAGCTTTGTCATCTGTCGCCTCAGTTATTGCGCAAATAATTTAGGTAATATTGTACATATACCAGCCAGGGGATGATGTTTTTATGCAGTCCCAGGTGAAATACTCTTGTCTGCAAGCGTGTGACATCATCATTTAACATGCTGTTGTGTCATAAGAGTCTTACTGGGGCAAGATGAGACAGAAATTTGCGATTGAATATGCAATTTTTAACTGGTTCTAAAATAAGCACGGAGCGAGAAATTATAAAATGCGGATCATCTCATCTTGCCCCAGCCCTCATGGCAAGATGCGTGGGAAAAGATGAGATACACCGTGGTAGTCAACTATACAAATTAGTTTTTGCACTTTAAGCACCTACACGCCCACTGTATTCATGATGCACGATAAATCCACCAGGTGCTCCACCGTCCTGTGTTGCTGGTCGCTCGCTTTTAAGTGCACTTGTGCTTTGCTGGAAATATCCTAGGCAATATGCAAAAAAGGAATCTAAGGAACAAGCATAAAGCCACCTAATAGTTGAGTGATCAGTTTCTAAATTGCATTACATTTAAATTAAATTGTTGCGTATTGCCCCGTACATATCATCGAATGCATTAATTTTTTTGTTCAACACTGAATAACCGAGAGTGCATATATCTAGATAAATGAATAAAGAAATAAGTTGTGGACTTACACTGACAGAATAAACCTGCGACACGGAGCTGACAAGAAAAAGGACTAGAGAAAATGGCACATTTTGGCGGGTCTTTGCATTCCAGGCAGAAGTAACCATTTTTTTCTCTTCAACGCATAAACCAATCTGGACAATTGTGACGCGCAATAAAGCGGACATGCAGAGAATGGAACCTGTTTGGGTCTTGTTTTAGATGATATGTTTAACACATGCTGCTCTTCCACAGAACAAGCTCCGTGCACTGCAGAAGCAAGTGGTGGCTAAATCCAAGAACAACAGAAAAGCAGCCATTGACAGTCCATCTCTGATAACGTGATTGTCACAGCTTTGCCTCTTAAAGATGTTTTCTTTAAACTCATCATGCTTTTAATTCATTTGTATAGACAGAATTCAGTCAACTGACAGCACAATTTTTCTGCTGTTTTGTCATGCACATTAGCATCATGTTTATGAGGTTGACACAACTGTTTTCCAAGTGATTTGGTAGCGGAGTATGCTGACAATTAATTGGGGGCATGCGTTTTCTCTTCAACTATCCTTGCTGCTGTAGTATCTTGGGGCAAAAATAAAATGTGATTATGATGCTTGTCTCTTACTTTCTTGCAACTGAGGAAACGGACATAAGATTACTGCAGTCGTAGCGATGAGCCAAGAATTTCTTCCAACAGTCTGGAGAAGTGGTTGGCCTCAAAATAGGGCACTTGAATGACTGAAAATCCTAAACATCTGAGTTGCCTGACTTTAGCGCGTGCAATACCGTTCAAACGTCGTGAATCATGGCAGAAAGAAGATTTACCCTGGACAACTACAGCACAAGCCTCATTCTCAGGCTTCATAATTCCATATGCTAGCTTCTGGAGTTTGGCTTCACTTATACTTTTCTTCTCAACATGAATATCAAAAACAATGTCCGGGCAATGCATATGGGGGAGTATCTTAACAATACGTGCACCTTGTCCGCACAGCCTCTGGAGAGAGTCGTAAATTTCTTTTGTGAGCCGTTCTTGCATCGTTCCAATGTATTCATTATGTGGAGCTTGCAAGCAGCATCTCAACGTGTCTCCACTTAAAAGTGGGCCTCTATATGTTGGAGATTCAATATAAACTGAGTGATGCAGGCCCGCTAGTTCAAATTTGATGCTGCCGTGATGGCTGTCCATATTTATCTTGCTTTCATCGAGTGCGAGTCTTATCAAATCGCTTTGATAAAATCCCTGAAGCGCTAGGTACCAGACAGAAGAGACGAGACAATGGTGATATCTTTCAATTTCTTGGGCACGTTTTGGTTCCTGTAGTTCTTGGGACACTGCCTCGTAAAAGCCCTCATCCTCAGAGCCAAAAATTGCTAGCCCATAGAGTAATTTTGAGATTTCTTTAAGTCGAATTGTGTCCAACTTTGATGATATGTGGCTCCTGGCTGCTAGAAGAAAGTCCGGCTGGAAAATTCGCAGACTTGATGCCAAATTATACAGCTGGACAATTGTCGGCACATCCCAGTGTTTTATGTGCGGCTGGCACGCATGCAAGAGTGCTTTGCAGGAATCCACATGTTGCGTTGCACTGCTGCTGTATCGAGCTTCTTTTACAATGGCACACATGGCAGTGCTGGAAATGTTGGGAACCTGCCCAATAGTCTTTTCTATAACAGCCTTCAGGAGTGCTTTGTTACGTATTGGCTTCTTACACTTAAAATATCCTTGGCAGACGATTCCAATTTCCTCCATGCTCATCTGTGCTATCAGAGTTTGGAGATGATCTTGCAGGATATTATCCGCAGACGCGACCATCCACCGCTGTAAGTTGCTCAAGAATAAGTATTGTACGACATTGTGCACTGGGAGCTCGTGGAGGGACTTGGCAAGGTTACGAAGCGTCGTGCGGTTGTAAGCAGTTATCCTGCTCAAACGCAAATGAAAGAAACAGTCCGCAAAAAGCAGTTGCGTCTGTGGTGTCCAGCCTAAAGAACGTTTTGTACATTCCCGATCTAATGCATTCCACAGTTGCATGAAATTTGTGGTCGTCGTGCCCGGCGTTTGTGGCCACAGGCTAAGACAAAGAAGACAGTCTTTCAATTGGTCTCGTTTGGCTAAATGCACCTTCCTAGAGATTTGGTGCGTCAGATACGTGTGCGCATTGTTTTCGATGTCCCAGAACGAACCTTGGGTTAGAAGAGAGACGTCGCGGAATTCGTTGAACGGCCACGTATTTTCGGAAGAGAGCATCGCACCCACATTTTCTCTAGTCGGCTTAGCAACAACGGTTTGTCTGTATGCCGGTAAACGCTCCATAACTTGGTGGAAATGCTCATTTTCGAGTTCACGAAATACTTTTGGCTGGCTCTTTCTAGCAACGTTACTCACACCTGGCCGGCTAAACAGACTCGTGAGCGACTGTAACCTACGCAGTTCCATCATACTTTGGTTGGGTGCCTTTTCTCATTCAACACGGGAAGCAAGCACCACCGCAAGTTCATTAAAAAAGCCTTTGGGAACGAGAATATATATAGGATGATGATGATGATGATTGCGTACACATAGCAAGATGGCGATGATGTGATGTGAAGGTGTGCAGGCTATTCCTTTTCCGCTAATCGTGACTGCACATATTGCACTACCATTTCTCAGCGTAATGTTTCTGGTCGGTTTGACCGGCGGGATTGCCACTGGAAAGAGCACGGTGGCATCGATGCTACGTGGTCTTCACGTTGAGGTCATTGACGCAGATCAAGTCGCCCGTCAAGTGGTGGAACCCGGTACGAGGGCTTGGAAAAAGATCCGGCACGAGTTTGGAGATGAGGTTATTCTGGACAATGGTCAGATCGATCGATCGCTTTTGGGGCGCATCATTTTTGCTGATCCCGAGAAACGGCGTCGACTAAACAGCATTACACATCCTGAGATCTACCGGTCCATCGGATGGAAGTGTTTGTATCTCATGTTTAGGGCCCACCAGTTTGTCGTCATCGACTTACCCTTGTTATACGAAACGAAAGGCATGTTACCTTACATAAATAAGGTGATAGTTGTAAGTTGCAGTTCCAAGCAACAGCTTGACAGATTAATTGCTAGGAACGGCTACACTGAGGAAGAAGCCAAGAGTCGAATTGAAGCTCAATTGCCTCTTTCAGACAAATGTGCTATGGCCGATTTTGTGGTGGACAATACGCAGGACGAACAACATGCACGAAGACAAGTTGTCGAGATAGTTGACAAGCTCAAAAGTTCATACACACATTGGAAAGTACGCACAATACTTTTGTGCTTTCTTGCAGGAGTTGTTGGTTCTCTTACTTGGGTGCTATCGCATCTATAATGGACAAATATATCATTTTTTAATGAATACTCGTGTAAAGCAGAGAATCACTCTTTATTGCCTCAATATAGTACACACATTACGTGCAAGATTTAAGTCTGTCTTTTGCACAACCATTGTTTCTGGTTTATGCCGCTGCATGTCTGGTAGAGCCACCTTTTAAGATGCATACATTATTACCATCCTGTCAGAAAGTATTGAAAAAAGTGCCCTACCTTTCTATATAGGGCGTGGTCCGTTACGAGTCGGTCATCCGGTGCTGCTTCTATAATTCGTTGAAATTCTAAGTGTTTTCTTTTGAGGGTGTCCAATTCTTGCCTCAGCTTCTCATCAGTGTTTGTATTTGCCCTGGTGGTAATGTACCCCTTAATGTGAGAGAGTGAAGCATCTAACAGCCACTTTTTTGGATGCCTAATACCACTGTCACATGGGCAGTCTTCAACGGTCATTGAAACCAATGACCATTGAACATGTAACATGTCAACCTGTCAGGGAGCATTGGATTCAACACTCTTGGAGAAGTTGACACATTTTTCACTTGGAGGCGCTAGGCATACGCTCGATGGCCAATGGTTTCAATGACCGTTGAAAACTGCCCATGTGACGAGGGTATAATATTCTCTACTTTTATGCTCTTACTTTATCCTCAACTTTTTTCCTTAGAAGTCTAAAGATAGCTGCATTCTTTGAGATATTTGTATCCTGACCTGATTGAGCATGTTGCGCTAAATGTCCTACCTCATTTTTGCAGACTGAGAAACCATGAGAGCCTCCAGTTTTGTTCTCTGCACTTGTAGAGCTTTCTGTGCCTTCTTGTACTTCTGCAGGAAATTGTCAATCAGTTGCAAGGTTTCCTCTATTCCAAAGTATCCAACCTGCTTGAGTGCTGCCACTTTCCGGTGATACTCTTCTTGCCAATGATGCAGATCTGACTCTAAGTCTCGGATTTGTTTCACAAAGCTCCGCTTATCTCGTTCCCATTTCTCACTTATTTCCTCGTCTTTTTTCGTAACTGTTTGTGCACGCTGAAAGAAAGAGCCGCGCATCATCATCCAAATATGAAAGCTGAGCTCCTCAAATGCCCTATTGCATCAACGGCTTTCGACAGCCTAGGTTCCATTGGTATTATCTGGAAAAGTTGTTACCTGCAACTCCAACCTGAGTTGTTGTATAATTTGCTCGAGCATCTGTCTCTGTTGAATGTGCTCGTCAATTGTGGTTCCGTCTTTAAGACGTTGTTCCTCCAATAGATGAATGTGCTGTTGCAATGTCTCGGTCTTCTCTCTCATTTCTTCTTTCTCTTTCTTCAGCTGTTCAAAGAGCCTTTGTTCTGCCAATGCGACTGTGGACCTCTCGGCTTTAAGCTCTTCCTCTAACAACATCTTCTCGGATTCCAGCTTACGGATAATGCTGTAGTCTTTGGATCTGGCCACATTGAAACGCTCTCGAAATTCTTCCTCTTTTGAAGCCAGGATTTTCTTCTGCTCGGCTGCTGTCTTTGTCGCGAGCGTAGCTTCCAGTCTTGCATCTGCATTGTAGCTAGTGGTGACTGTGTGCACATTCAAAGCATGCTTTTAACCACTCACTTGTAAGTTCTATAAAAGTCTGTTCGTGACCACATTCAAGCTTAGCATTTTGCTTTGCAGCTAGGAGCCTCATCTCTGTTCTGCATTTCCGTTCAACCTCTGCCAGTTGACTTTTCGCCTTTAATTTCTCTTCTTGGATGCTGGACATTTGTTGCACAAGATTGCTCACTTGCGTTCTGGACTCTGATAGAGTCTGTTCCAGTGCTTCCTTCTGAGATTGCACACTGTCGAGTTTAAATTCGAGAAGACGCTTTTCTTCCTCAATGGTGGTGAGCTTCACCTTATGGGAAAGTGTTGCCGCTTGGGTCTCTGCAAGGACAGCATTACATTCGTTTCGGACTTGACTGAGCTCGGCTGCGAGGCTTTTATTTCTCGATTGTAGCTGCACTTGATCTCTTTGTAATGCAATAATTTCATTTAATATTTTGCTGTTGTCATCCCTGCACAGTTTTTGGAGCTCTCCCTCAAGTTGTTGTACCTTGGGATGAAAGTTTGATTAGCTCTGCGCAATAAGGGGAGGTAGAACATACTTGAGTCTTGAATTTCAATGTGAGCTCATCTTGTGCCCTTCGATGAATTCTTTGGATATTCTCAATTTTCGCTTCCAACGACGTTACCTTCATGTTTGCTTCATGGAGGTCAGTCCTGTGCTTTTCAAGTTGTGTTCGTAGCTGATGAACATGATTAGAAAACGTGGCACGCATTTCATCTTCAAGCTCCTTGCGTACTTCCTTTCCAGTACACACCTGAAAATCACATTTTAGTTAATGCTTTCCTCTTTGATGTGCCATTCCTGCTTAGGCTATATTTTGGCTCGCGGTATCGTTAAACAAGTTAGAAAAATACATCCCCATGTGATATCACTCACCTGTTGACGGAACCGTATCAATGCCATTTCCTTTTCTAAAATGATTTTGTCAGCTTTTTGAAGCAGAGCTGCTTGATTGGTTCTTGTATTCTGCATTGCTTGTAATGTCTTCTGAAGCTCTTTCTGCAAGTTGACGTAGTCTGCTTGCAGACTGGAAAGCAGACTCAATGGAGCGAATGACCTACTTGACTCAACGAATGACTTACTTGACGTGCTCTTCTTTCAACTTATCAAAGTTGTGTCTATGTTGGACGTTTCTCTGCCTTTCATCATAGAGCAGACCCTGCAAGTCTTCAGTGTCCAGTGCCATTGCTTTTTAGGGATCGATTCTAAATAGGGATGTAGTTTGTTACCACCACATTTTTCTAACCAAAGAATCATGACGAATCACCAACGAAATTAAATGACTCTCGTATAAATGACGATAAATGAAACGTATAAAAATGATAAATGAAACCTTTCTCCAAGATGACACGCCATGTTTACTGAAGACTACAGGGTGGATTTCAAGGCACTAAAGACACGCATTTTAGGTGCAAAAAAAAGGCCAAAGAGGCAAAAATTTTTCAGAATAGGCACAATCAACGTTGCACTACTGGCACTACGAGCGATGCATTGGTTGCTTTACGGTAACATAGCAGTCTATCGCGTGCACTTTGGTGACAGTTGAGTATGCTTCCATTATAAATTCTAATGTCATTCTTCGGTTGCACTACAAAGATTCCACAGAGCCAGCCAGCGAAATAGGTAGCAAAATATTATGGAGTTTTTGGTGTTCACAAAACCACTTTGATCGTGTGGTTTGTTCTGGAAGTCCAAAACCATTTCAATGTGTTCCGGGGTGAAATTTTGTCGCCTGTCACTACGAATTGTCCCACATGCCAAAAACTACGTCGATCGATTTGACGATGCATGCCGGTACCAACACGGGTACTCTTGAGGGATATCGTCGGGAACAGAAGGAGCATTATCAACAGAGCTGCAAAGTAACTCTTTAAAGGTACAACTTACAACAGTCAAGTCCGAGACACAATCTCTATTTTTCTTCCGGGTTTTCACTGTTGTTATTAGGTACCAACTCGCCTGCACCTTTCTCACATTAAAGGTAACTGAGTAACTGTAAATGCCTTTAAAGGTTTTATCTTTGGACCTTTAAAGGTAAGTAATTACTTTTTGTGTAACTAATTACAGTAACCAATTACTTTCTTAAATGTACAACTGGAACTGTGATTTAATTATTTTTTTACAAACTTGCACTCTGAGGAAAATTATTTCTTCAATGAAATTTCTGTGTCAAGTTTTGGGTACGGTGTTTAGGTACTGTGTGTAAGGTGCCAAGCATGTTGTGGGTTGTTTCGAAGCTTGTTTTCAACAAGTATTACGTACGATACACTGTGTGATACACACAAGAAGGAAAGAAATCCAGCGAACGAGCTAGTCAAAGGTTTACATGCCATCTTGAAAATAGATAACTGGAAGTAACTGAGAAATATTTAAATAACATTCATCGAGCAACTGTAACGGAGGAGCGTTTCTAAATAACTTTTCCTGTAACTTCATTACTCTTAAAGTCATGTAATTGTAAGTCAATTAGACTCTAAGTAGCTTATATAGACCTGGTCACCACTAAGCACAGCTGAAAGGGCAGACGTGGTGTTGCACCGGGTACAAGGAATACAGGCGAAAAAAAATCTACTTTCCGCTACAAGGGAGACACTTCTATTCTGTGATGTAGCACGGCGAAGCGTATCCTCGTTTTTTGTTCCAAAAACAACGAAATAAACATGAACCAGCAAGTTTAGGCACTTATCGGCGCCTATGTATATAAAAAGAAACACGAATCGAAAAAGAAAAATACAAGGCATTAACGATAATGCACTAATGGGACCCCTTCGACCTGATCCGTGGAAAGAACATCGAAAAGCATCATCTGTCACTATATAGCTTCGCTACAGCATTTAGTGACTCTAATCTGTACCACACCGAACGAAAAGGCCTGGAAATCCGCTCGCTACTGAAGACCTCCGGACCTAACCGGCTGCAGATGGCAGTACTTTCAATGAGCCATTTTGTAGTTTTCAGTTTTGCACCCTATGTTGCCTGTGCCTCTCTGAGCAGTTTATTTCATTGGAAATGCCATGACAGTAGGCTTCGGGGGACGGAAATGTAACTACAGATTTCGTTAGTGCTTCGAGGGATGTCTTACTTGAGTACAGATAAAATGGTTAAAAAGCAAGCGAGCTGGTGACTAAGATCCATGACGAAAACCCGAGACTGGGGTGTTGTGTCGTCTTTTTCCCAGTCTCGGGTTTTCGTCATGGTTACTTGAGTAATTTCACAGCTGTAGAAGGTACTACCTTAAAATTTTGGTATCAAGAAGTAGTCCGCTCGTTGTTATAAAATTCGGATATAGCACGTTGGATGGATGGATCGTATGGACGGATACTGTCTCCTGTGTCACCTTTTTCCTTAAACGTTGGCGTGCGTCATGCCGTCACACGAGCACGACCCTAGCGGCGAAGTACAGAACTAGAGCGCGCAAGTTGATTAATTTTATAGCCTCCTTCCGGTTAATGCAAGGCAACGAATGCATCTCGGTCTCAAGAACAGAATGTGAACACCACTGTGCCTTTTGTGCAGCCAGAAAATGAGTGAAATGACAAGTGTGTGCATTGCACCGAAGTGACTCGTAACCTCGCAACGAAGCTCATCCGATCCGCGATGTTTCATCAGTCATCGTGAGCGTCTGACTGTCCCCCGAGGGACAGACCTTTTTGTAACAGCTAGCAACGTCCACTGAACAATGAAGGAGGACGGTTCGCACAACGAAGCGTCACCGGACGTTCCGAAGAAATCTAGCGCCCTCGTCGTTTCCTCATGGATAGCAGTAACGTTCGTTGTAGTGCTCATAGTTGCTCTCGGAATGCTCTCCCTATGTCTTTTTCGCGTGAATGTCCTCGAAGGGAAAATATTGAGCCTCGAAGAACGCATGTTCAACATGGAAGAACAACGAGTGAGACCCACCAATATGTTAAAGCGCACGAAAAGAGACGTAGAGCCGAGTTGTTTGTGCCCGCCGGGGCCTCCTGGTCGAAGAGGACGGCGCGGTATGAAGGGGGATGGCGGAGATCTTGGACCTCCCGGACCTCCTGGTCTTCCAGGCAAGCCAGGGTTTCCTGGTGCCATAGGAATGGACGGCCCGAAGGGCGAACCCGGACCCATGGGTCTTCCTGGCATTGCAGGCCCGAAAGGAGACAAAGGTGACAAGGGAGATGGCATTAGGAGCACCAAGGGCATGAAACGATCAGTGACGCGACTACACGGTGGCACGCTTGGCTACACTGAAGTGATTGCGATGAAAGGAGCCCCTGGTGAACCTGGGTCACCAGGACCTCCAGGGCCCCCTGGATTTGATGGCAGAACAGGTCCTCCAGGTGAAATGGGTCTTCCTGGACCAAAAGGAGAAAAGGGGGATCATGGGTTTGTGGGCCTGCCAGGTGATTCAGGCCTAGTAGGTCCTCCTGGACCGAAGGGGAGTATGGGCAGAGATGGCCTGCCAGGAGACAATGGGAGACCTGGAACGCCAGGGCTGCCTGGACTTCCTGGACAGAAAGGAGAGCCAGGTGCCGTGGTATTGACGGATGGGGTGACGTTACCAACGTCATTTGTGCAGGGACCTCCGGGTCCACCTGGACTCCCGGGTTTGAAGGGAGACCCAGGTGCAAAAGGGTCGAGAGGGGAGAAAGGTGATGAGGGTAAGAAAGGAAAACGTGGCAGGGTAGGTTTGATGGGAATAAAAGGAGATAAAGGAGATGCTGGCCAGAAAGGTGATCATGGATTGATGGGAGACAAAGGAGAAAAGGGTGAAACGGGAGAAATGGGACCAGAAGGTTCTCCTGGTGATCAGGGTCAGCCCGGAGTGGATGGTGATATGGGACCACAAGGGTCTCCTGGACTGCCTGGCCTTCCGGGCCCAAAAGGGGAGCAAGGAAATCGAGGGGACTACGGCCCAGCAGGATTGATGGGCCCTCCAGGTCTCACAGGACCCCCAGGGAAGCAGGGGCCCAGAGGGGAGAAAGGGAACAAAGGCGAACCGGCTGTTGCTAAATACGTACGCCATACGATGGTTGAGAATACTGATGACAGAGACTTCTTTAGTGGGCCCCCTGGTCCTCCAGGACTTCCAGGAGTTCAGGGACCACAGGGTCCACCGGGAATCAAGGGGGCTCGCGGAGCTAATGGGCAGAAAGGTGAACCAGGACAAAAGGGAGATGCTGGTGGTCCGGGTCCCATGGGGCTTCCTGGGCCAGCTGGACTTAGAGGTGAACCAGGCAAGCCAGGATATGATGGACTTCCAGGATCAGCAGGGGAGAAGGGAGACCTGGGAAGCAAAGGTGATAAAGGAGAAACAGGATCTCCTGGTCTGGATGGTCTACCAGGACACCAAGGAGAACCGGGAATGAGGGGTAAACCCGGGAAGAAAGGGGAGAAGGGAGACAGTGGACTGTTCAAGTCAGAGTCGATGGTCTTCCCGATTGCAGGAACAACTGCTTGACAGCTTCAATCCAGGACATTTCTCTAAATGGTTTGCTGTTTTTTACATTCTATACTATATTGGTGACTTCCTTTGTACCTGACTTAGCGTAAAAATATTTGTTTTTTGGTCAATCATTCCAGCGTTATTTGTTTCTATTGATGTTACACTCTTTTGATAAGTAACATGGGTGAATCTCTTTTGCTATGCTTAACAATATTGTACTGATCGATTAAACAATTTACGTCTATGCGGAACAACAACATGAAGCAGATTTCCCCAGTTTTAGACGGGCTTATGGAAATCTTTATGATAGTGATGTTTCTTTGCAACTTTTGTAACTCAAGTGCAACATGCAAGCAATATTTGCTAACTCCTACCGTTCTCAAGCACATTCCCCAGTGTTTTGTGGCAAGCTTTCTATTGACTTTGTTGAAATGAACACACAGTTTAATTTGTTCAAGCCACCTAGGTAGCACTATTTTTATGCTGTTATGGTTTTTTGCATATATCCTAGTTTATTTTGAGTGATGACAGATAGTGCCAGCAAGTTTTCTGAGCATTTTATGGGGCTTGCCACTTAATGCTTGGGAATATATTTCATATTGCTGAGGCTGTATCAGCTTCATTTCTCCAGACTTGAACACTCACTTGACAATACATTATGGTTTAATGATGCTCAATCACTCGCTTTGTTTTGCTGCTACATTGTTTTTATCTGTATTTATGTAACCACGATCTCACTTAGTCTTGGATGACGATTAGGAATTTTTTCGAGTACTTTTTCTGTCGATTGCATAGTGTACATGTATAGCTTTTTCGATGCCGTCCTAGATTTCAAAGTATACACTTTGTGGTCATGCAAAGGTTACATCTTGCAAAGTAACTGTGGAGTAGTTTTGCTTAAGATATTTGGCTGGATAATTTGTAATTTTTATATTCATCCAAAATATTTGGGTCTAGTTCATAGCAACACCCCTTACTAAACTTGTTACTTCTTTTCTACAATTGTCCTTTACAAGAAATAGTGTAATCACATTCACTCATTCATGGTGCCAAATGTTTACGATTAAGCTGTATTATTTATGGTTTTGCCGATGCGTGTTTTTTTATATTGGTTATTTTTTAAATATGTGCAGCTATTTTGTGAAAGAAAATAAAGCAACATTATGGCATTGCTGTTCTTAACATCATAAACAACTGAAACACATTTGAAACACTTTATTACACGTCGAATAAATAATGCTAAGAGTACAACCTGCAAAACATATTTTGCCAAGTGAAAGTTTCAGTGACGAAATTCCCCGTCTGAACCACGATCTGAATCCATCTCTTCCTCTTCACCAACATGGCCGCCGTCATCGTCACCACGTTGCCGCTTGCGTCCCCTATACTGTCTCCCTGGAGCCCTGGCTACAGGCTGTTCAGCCTCTCCATGAACAAGGCTGGTCCGATACATAAGCAAAGGCTGCCAATCGTCAGCACGTGATGCCGGTAGCTTAGCCTGAACATGTCGGTCGAGGTACTGGAGCACAACCTTCTTGTCTGGTTTCATCAACTTGTTTGTAAACTCACAGAGCAGCTCAAGAAATGGAAGGTTCTGTGGAGGACCCAATGGATTAAGGGATGACTCAAAAGGCGTACAGGCAAATACGATGCCTTCTCGATGAAGAGCTGCTACAGAGTCTCGATTCTTTACTTGGTCCAGTCCAAAAGAAAGGGCAAATCTTTTGGCCAGTTCTTTGATAGCTACGAAGCTTTCGCCTTGTCTATTGACCACTCCATTCTGGTCACGTTCCAGGTTGTTGAAAAGAGTCGTCAGAGATGCAACCATCGTTCGAGCACAGTTTACCTTGTTGATCTCACGAGCTTTACCCAGGGTTGCCTTGATTATGTCTCCATAATCATTGTAGAAGCGAACGTAGTGCTTAAAGACATCCGATGCCTGTCGAACGCTGATGACATTGTAGACGACGAGTTTACAGAAACAGGCGAGAAAGTTCCGTCGCTTATGAAGTTCCTCAATTTTGCGATGTTCATCCTGGTCGTCCTCATACGCAGTATCGTCTTCAACAAAAACGTTGTTCTGGATGAATTTGCCAAGGTTGCCTTGGAGGCTTCGATCTGGTTCATAGACAAGAGAGTTAAATGGTTCAGTATCTCCAAGTTGCCGACAGAAGACAATGAGGAGGTCACAAATGCTGATGAAAGCTTCTTCTTTCAAAGAATCTTGTCGAGCACACAACATGTGAACCATAGTATCCATAAACTCTCTAAGTCTGGCTTTCAGATTGTGCACATCTTGCATCTGTATGTTGCCATCATCCAATCTAGCCAAGTCCCACATTATCCCTGCGGTGCAACAAGAGATTGCATATTTTACTCCTAGCATGGGCAAGTGTCTCTCACTTGACCCTTTCACCCAAAAGTCATAGATATCATTCCAGATGGTCCAAGGGCCCAGATTATGACAGCTGTAGAATATGGACACCTTCTTGAGTGCTGTCTGAACGGCATAAACTTCATCTTCATCTGCCTCCTCCCCGGCATCAGCGTAACTTGTCAGTGCGTTCTTGTATTTTCCAACAAGCGAGTCGACCAAAGTCCCTCTGGAAACCATGCACCGTGAGTGGACGGCAAGTTCTTCGCTGCACAGTGCTTCGTAGGTTTTGGCACAAGTCTCCAGCACCTCTGTGTCTTCGTGTCGCTCAACGATATCGTGAATGAGCTTGAGGAGGATGTCGAGCGATTTTTCTTGTCTGCTCGACGTGTAGATCTCGAGCTCAAAGTATTGTGGCAGCACCATGAGATTTGCAATTTTCTCCTGGTCAGCAATGTACTTGTGCAACAAGCTGGGAAGTGCTTGGATGAAGTGTTCGGTGAGTTTTACTTTGTCATCGCAAACTTGTTTCATTTCTTTGTTGGACATCTGTTTTCTGTTTGGCCCACGGCCTACAGGTGGTTCTCCAGTTGCAGCTTGTTTGACGCAGCAAACCATAATCTCAATTAATGACGTTTCTTGACGATCATCGAGCTGTTCCTCCGCAGGTCCGGGTTCTTCGAGAAGTAAGTCTGTCATGCACTCCCAATCTTTCATCATAGGATTGCTCTCAATGAGACTGTCCACAAGATAGGCGCCATGTTCATGAAGTTCACTCTCGATAAAGAACTGAACAAGATCCCGGATGAGAGGAGTGTTGACAGAACGCTTCTTTCCACGCTTTGTTCTCAACCCTTGAACAGCAGCTTCGTCTGGTTGGAACAAACGTTCGTTGAGGAACTCTCCAGCAGCTTGGGCAACCGCACGGTGAGAGCTATATACCAACTCGTACACATGTTCACAGTCCTTGTCAGATAAGATGTCACGATGATGCATGTGGATGCTGATAACAAGCTTGACAGCGTGAACTGCCACTTCGTATTCTTTGTCGAGCGTCATTGCTACGATGCGATCCTTAAATTTGTTTGTAAACAGCTCCATCTTGCTGGTAAGCTCTTCAGATGCATATAATGGCAGAAGCGCCTGGAGACATTTGAGTCGTACGTCACCTACTTTGTCATGAAGTGTCCACCCGAGGTACTTCAAGTATGAATCATCCAAAAAGTGCTGGTGGAATTTTTTCATCCACTGGCCAATTTCGAGCATGCAGATGGAACGGATTTCTGGCAGAGTGTCGCGGTATCTATGAACAAAAACACTTTTAAACATGTATGTCAGCATGTTTTTGATCTCATCAACGTTATCCTCCAAGTCTTGACGCTTAGTCATGAGAAGTTCCAGACGTTCGGTGGCACGTTTGTCACGGTTTTTTTGTCGCTCTGCCTCATACTGGCGCTGAGTATTGTCGAAGCTGATGCTCAGGTTGAGGGCTACGTCCACCAAGGCTGTCATCAGCTTCATGGCAGCCAACGATGCAGTGTGGCGGAATGCTCGGACCTGAAATGCAAAAGTGTTAATTCATTCTTTAACAAACAAGACAAACATACTTGAGAATCGGATAATCCTGTCAGTATCGAAATGACATTGTCCATGAGAAACTGGTCATAGATGATGCTGTACTGACACTGACGCACAAGTACTTGAACAAACTCGCAGAAGCTTTGTCGAAACTTCTTCCATTGAGGTCCTGACATGATGAGCGGATAATCCCCGCTTTCTTCGTCAAACTCTTCCGTCATCTTACGTATGAGCTGTGTATGGTCCATACTCATCATAATCTGGGGTGACACCCTTCCTTTACAGCCAGAACAGTTAAAGAAGAAAGTAATCAAGTCGCTCAGGGCTGCATCTTTATCTTGCTTGTAGGATTCAATCCAATCATCGATCACAACAGTCAAAGAGTGGCGACCTTGTTTGACGATTTCGTAAAGGCTGCTTGGGTCGTCCACTATGCCACCATCAGTAACGTTACGTCGAGCACCTCTTCCTCGACCGCCACGGCCACGGCCCCTGCCACGACCTTCGCCTCGACGTCGTTTACCGCGGGTTCGCGCTCCGAAGTCAACGTCGGGTGAAGCATCATTCGAGTCGTTCAAACCGTCGTCAATGTCTGGGAAGAAATCGTCAGGATCCGGAGCACAATAATCGTTGGCTTCCTCAGCGGCTATGCGCTTGCGGCCAGCCATCGTGGCAGTACGAAGAATCATTTTCTTACTTTCTTTGCCTGTTACTTACTTATGAGTTGAAAAACGGAACTTGCATGAAGAAATATGCTAGCTAGCCTCTCCTCATATCCCTGCAGAGACGGCAATAGCGCTATAATAGCGCCAAAACAGTGTCCTGTCTTGGCTTGGATATCGTTGTTATCACCGTCGACTGCGCGGAAACTTGCTCGGAGGGTTTGTGACAAAAAATTGCAATTTAATTACAAAAAATTGTTTTAACACTGCGAAATTGTAAAAGCAACACAGCTCCGGAAGTCGGAGTATCTGAACAAATGACGCGTGCCCTGAGGCTGTCCGCGTCGGTGGCAAGGCGGTTGGTTGCAAAGTTCTCGCCGCCCGTAGGTGCTTCCCAACATTTCTCTCCTTATTCTATAATTTTATTGTGATGGATCTGAACATACGTCTGTCAAGAAACACGTGTATTTCTGTGTGCGAGTTTGTAAAAACATATAGTTCTGTGACTCATTGCCAAGTGCCGAGGGGATGTTAAGACATCATTGTTAACATTCGGGTCACTCTCTCGTGTAGAAATAACAAATAGATGTGTCATGATTAGTACAGGACGTCTTTGAATCAAGGGCCCGAGAAAAATTGCACGCACTGGGCGTCCATGGCGAGTGCGACACGTGCTCCATTAAGCATGCGCTATGACGAGCGCCGTCCTTTGGAAGTGCATTTCGTAGTGCAAGTTCCCCTCCAGAAATATATATATGCGTAACTGTGATGACAGCCTGTTTTACCGCATATTCAGGAACAATGAGACACGTAGCTCGTCGCTATAGTTGTTCCGTCAAGACTCAGGTTATGTTACTTCAAAGCGCACAAATTGGCAAAAAAATACTTGAGTTGGTTGCGCATTTTGTCTGCTCAGTCTTTTATAGTGGGGGGTTCAGTCCAGGAGAGCATGCTGCGTACACTGCTAGGATCGTTCAAGTGCATGGTGACAACAAAAATTGGATGAGGGAGTTGGGATATCCCTATGTTCATTATATGAACATTATTTTCACTATCCAATTGTCTGTTCACTTTTCACTTTGCTGAAATTTCTTTGAAAAGCTGGCAGACAAATAGAAATCGCGATAGCTGTGATTGATCGACACATCAGTCAATAAAAAAATGGCTAGGAGGCGAAATGGCTAGGAGCTGGTGAAGATGATGCATGATGTAAAACCCTGAGACTAGGGAACACGAAGGGACGACACAATTCAATCAGTCTCGTCTGAAATCTGATGTGTACGAATATATCCTAAGATTTGGGCTTTACACGCCGTTTCTAGCCTTTCCAATACATCTTTTACAGCTGTGGGAAGCAAATACGAAGCGAATAATTGTATAGCGGAAGCAAATAGTTATATAACTGACCTAAATGCATTTACAGGTTGAGTGAAAACGCCTACCAAATGATGCAGTTGTGGTATTCAATGGTGTCTTATTAGCATTACCAAATTGAACACACTTCCTTTGCTTTGTCAAAATAATTGCCAAGCATTGTTAGCGTTGAGGCAACGAGGCGTGGATGGCATAGCTCTGTACGGCACACGGTAAGCAAGGGCTTGCCAAGCGAGCAATATTTTTTGGGATGTCTTTATGAAGCGGCACTTCCTTCGGTGGTATGGGCTTGCAGTTTCCCATTCAGTTTGCGAGAAAATACGCAATTTCACTTGGAATAGGAGTCTCGCTTGGGTGTTGAGAAAAGTGTTTTAATGCAATTTTCTAGGTAAGAAGCGCAGCCATGAAATACATCTTGGTCACAGGAGGTGTGATTAGTGGCATAGGAAAAGGAGTGATTGCCAGCAGTGTTGGAACAATCTTAAAGGCTTGTGGTCTTCGAGTGACTTCTATCAAAATTGATCCCTACATAAACATAGATGCTGGAACTTTCTCACCCTACGAACATGGTACATTTCTTCTTTCTTGTTCCTCCATATTTGGGAATGAAAAAATGGCTAAGATGATGCATAATGTAAACCCCCCCGAGACTAGGGAGGAGACTTTATGTTGTGTCTGTCCCTTGTGTGTCTCAGGGGTTTTTAGATTATGCAACATATTTGTGTTTATGGAGTGAGGCCAATGTGCTCAAGCAACCAGGTTTCAATCATGTATGAGGTTATTGAAACGATTCTACTGTAGTTGTAAACCAGTACATTGGGCTTTCTTGTGTTTTTTGCTGTGAAAACGTTCAAGAACAACATGTGCCACCCCTTTATGGTAAACTACACTGTACATTGTATGTCAGACCATGAGAATGCAATTTTGCGTAAGAATGAGAATGCTACAGTCGAAAATACGAGTTTTGAGCACGATTGAGAATGCGGAAGGACAAAGACACATAGAGGAGTGTTGTGTCGTCTGTTCTCAATCATGTTCAGTCCCATCCAACACGCTCTACACATTCCCGAGTTTTGAGTAAAATGATTCGTAAAAATTTCTTACGAAACAGGCGAGGTGTTTGTGTTGGACGATGGCGGTGAAGTCGATTTGGACCTGGGCAACTACGAGCGCTTCCTGGACATCACTCTTCATCGTGACAACAACATAACAACGGGGAAAATTTATCAACACGTCATCAACAAAGAACGGAGGGGTGATTATCTAGGGAAGACTGTCCAGGTATGTGGGGCGTACAAACTTGGACATTTTCTGAGGCTAGACCACACAAACCTTGACTGCCAATCGAGACGTTTTCCACGACAGTCAGATTTGAATAGAAATATGAGGTGCCTGGGAACAAGAGAACATCCTTTGTTGTCTACATGTTGTTTACATGGGGTTTGCCCTGCTTCTATGCACTGCTTCTGTGAGCTTGAAATATAAACTAACTGCTAGACCAGGAACAAACACAGTGCGAAAACGACAACCACGGGAGGAACCTCCAACTATGTTCCTCCCGTGGTTGTTGTTTTCGCGCTGTGTTTTTTCCCGGTCTAGCAATGAATTACCAACTAGCCCAACAAAGCATTTTGTTGGTATAAACTAACAATTACATCCAACCAATTGGGGCAGTCATGTTTCATCATTTGGTAATTGAATCCACACACTGAGGTGGACTTTCTCGAGACATTTCATGATGCAACTAATGTCGGACGTCAGCGAAACGTTTGTATCCGTGATTCACTCGCATATTTTTGTCTAAGATAGTTGTTTCAACCTCTTCATTATTCAAAGTTTCAAAATACTGTATTTTCACGCGTATTAGCCGCACCGCAGATAAGCCGCAGGACTCGTTTTTAGATACATTTTGAAAATGTTTTTGCAGATAAGCCGCACTCGCAGATAAGCCGCGGGTAATACGACGCGACTGCTTTGTGCACTAAACTAG
Organism: Ornithodoros turicata; assembly: GCF_037126465.1. Classification (NCBI taxonomy): domain Eukaryota; kingdom Metazoa; phylum Arthropoda; class Arachnida; order Ixodida; family Argasidae; genus Ornithodoros; species Ornithodoros turicata. The sequence goes on along the minus strand of NC_088203.1, from coordinate 309,834 downwards.
TGATGCACATACAAAATCAATAGAGACGCTCAACGCTCGTCGACGCCATACTCCCTGCCAGCTGCCCTGTTCCCGTACTGGTCCGCGAAGTCGACGACTTTTAGTTTGAAGCCGCTGTCGTAGCTGTGCCTTCGCGTTGGAGCCATGCCTCACCTCTAACTGCCATGCCCGTGTCCACGAATGCTGCTGCTCTGGTCAAATGAGAACTGACGCTTAGCTGAACACGTTTCATCCCGATGTCAGGTGTATTGAACCCTTCCTGTGGGTCTGCCGACAGAGGAGACCGTCGGGAAGGCCATAAACCCTGTCCACATTCCGGTGTCGGAATGCCGTATAACAAAGGAGGTCAGTTCTAGTGTTCTACTAAGATCGGATTGTGCCCTTGTTGCATATCTTTCGTTGATTGACGGGTTAGTGGTGCTCCAGGAGACATGAATCACTGTCACCCCTTTTGTTAAACCTGTGTGGGGGAATGTATTCGGAAGGTCAGTCCACTCGAATGTGGACCCGCCCCTGTTCGGTATTGTTCGTGCACTGGCAGGGCGGTCCCGTTCCGAAAAACATGAGGCACTGTTGGCCCTTTCGTTTAATCCGGGGTATGGGGAAAGTACCATGAAAAATAGTCACCAGATAAGCCGCACCCGCGAATAAGCCGCAGAGCGTCCGCGAAAAAAAAAAAAAAACGCGCATAAGCCGCGGCTAATACGCGTGAAAATACGTTATTCGAGTTTTAGATATTGACGCAGCTCTAGTATTCACGTATTGCTCAGTGCTGCAGCAAGTGTTTGTTCCTTGTTGTTCAGAATGCAGATGGAACCGACGGGTTTAGGCAGTGACATAGTGGAGTCATTCAACGCCAAATGTCCCGGGGGCTCGGATCTTTATGAAAATTGTGTGCACTCTTTATTACGTCGTACAGAAATTCTAAAGTCCAATTATTAACTGTCTCGAGATAACGTCCTTCTCAAGTTTCGCTAAATGCTGCAAACCGTATTTTACGTATCATCTTTTTTCTGAAGCTTCAAAAAAAAAAAGAAAAGAAAAACAAAACTCGGAAGTGTTCTGTAAACTGTGAACTCTATGCAAAGAACATGTTCATACAACCTAGGCACGCAAATGCACATTGCCTATAATTACGATAGTTTTTCCGAGACGCAAATATGGCAAAAAACGTGATGTTACTTGTGAGTGCTGAGCATCTGTCTTTAGACTGGTCGTCAGGAAAAAAAATCACGTGGTAGTCACTACTTGTTCAAAGTAAACAATTGACGTCTCAGCTGTCACTGTTTCAGAGTAAAAAAAAATGAAGAAAACGTCAATTTTGCCCAATATGCCTGCATTCACCCCAAGTGCAAACAATTAGTATAATGCTTCTTCTCAAACATATTGAAAAATGTCGAGGGTTATATTTTTTGAACGCGAGAAATTAATTTTTATATTGCATACAGTGCTACGACCCTCGCGTTCGCTCGAGGGAAGGAAAACAGTCACACTGCGTTTTCTTCTATTTATATTGCACTTAAGAGCTCAAAATGGGGGTGATCAGTTACACATTACTACAAACTTGCGAGACAACACATATAAACTTGTCTTTAGAAAACCCTGTATGTCCCGCACGGACACTTGGTTTTGACAACATTGCAAAATCTCCCAGGGATGGTTATGGCCTTTTCATATGTGTCGGGCAGCCTATCCACAACCTTGTACAGCACAGAGCGTACGGTATTTTCAAAAATAAGAAAAATATACACGCTGGTAGGCAACATGCCCATGTGCTGCATGTGCGTTTGGCACTGGCAAAAGCTGGTATGTGCGCATAGTCAAAGACAATGACAAACAGGGTGAACTGAAATACTCCAAAAGGGGTATTCAAACAACGCCCCCTTGACGTTTGGCATGGAATGACCCAATGGTATTTAGCGGAGATGAGGAAGTTACTTGTCAAAAGGAACTCGTTACCAGTTAAGTTACTGCGCAAAAAATGTGACAGAGTTACTAATGAAGTTACAGGTAACGAAAATGAACTTGCAGCTTTCAGAGCCGTATATTAAGAGCGAGTCTGGCCATTCGGAGGAGTCACAAAAAGAGGCTCGACCAGTCAGTCACAGTTTCGCTCCTCTGATTGGTTTGCTTTTTACCAAGGGGGTTGCCATGACACCGCGTCACCTTACTGCCAGCAAAAATAGTGACGAAAACAAACGCAGCGTAGCGGGGATTTTGTAAATTTTTACAGACTACTCGGATTTTACGCCGCAAATGTACATCTTCGTATACGTTTCTCAGAAATCAGTTTCAACCAATGGACTCGTAATTGCTGGCTCCGATGTCCTAATGACAAGAGGTAGCATTTCAACATGCACTGAGATTAAGCAGAGGTGGCCGTAAAATTTCGAAAACGCGGACCCCTTTAAAATGGATCGTTGCGCTCGTATCACTGCCACCAAAGTCATAAAATAACGTTTTATTGCACCGAGATCTAAATAATGATTGGCGCGAGTTGACAAACACCGCGCTGCATCCCCTAAAACGGACCAATACCCTCCGTGTAAAGAAGCTACACCAGACCAGCGTACTGAAGTAAACAATGAGTTGAATTCATGTGAGGATGAACGGCTGTGAGGCCTGCCATGAGGGCTTGAGCAGATTTCAAGTTGAAGGGTGCGACCACTAGAGATGGGGAGGGTGATTCAAGGGGCCGCGTATATCAGTTTGAATCAAGTCGTGAGGTGAAGGTGAGTGAGGTTGCACCAAAATGCCCACCTATGGCACCTGCCAGATGCAATCCTTGTAGAGTGTTCAGAGGATTGGGACTGAGAACTAGAATTCCCATCTCTGTTTACAAGACGTGCTTGAACCAAGTAGACTTGTGAATGAACTGAATTAACTCATTCACTACAGCCTACGCATGATACCAACGATACTTGCGCATTTCTCCTTTGTCTAGTTGGCAGTGTAGCCATCTATGTTTGCCGCTGTAAGGTTGGTAATGCAGTGTTGAATGCGGGAGATAAGCTAAGCATGGCCTCAAGGTAGAGGGACCAAGTAGACTGAAGAGATCATTACGGTGCAACAGGATCAGTTGTTTCTTTTCCATTTCTTTTTTCGCTTGTGGCTTATGATCACATATGACCGGCATGTGACTGTCAGGTTTAGCGATTGAATTAACACATCGGCGAGTGTTCGGTCATGAATTCAGTTCACATTTTTGCGTGACATGCACATATCAATGACATCCCTTGTACATAGGCAAATAAAAACAGATGCTACGAAAGTCTGAAAGATGTAGGTATAATTCTAGAAAGCACGCACAATCAGACGACGTATTCCGAAAGGCGCTGACCTGGTCAAACTTGGCGCACTGTAGAAATCTCACGTGACTCGAGCAAGCTGGCCACAGACCATGCCGTTTGAGTTGGCCGCATAATGTTATGACGTCACGGTGAACGATTCAGTGAATCCAACTTGACTGAATGAACAAATTCACCAAAGCGAACTGGGTTGCCCATCACTAAGTCGTAGATGCACCATGCCACTTTCGATTTCTCGCTGATTAAAGATGACATTACGCGGTGGCTTGTGGCACCATCTGTTGAGAAGGCTCCGTGTAATCGGAACGAGTGACTCCACCTCGGATAAAAGTTACCGAAAAAAAGTAGCTCAGTTGCAGTAACGAGTTGCCCCCAACACTGGTATTAGTAGGTTCATGTTTTATAAGGCTCAGGTGTCTCTTTCCTCAGATTTTTTTTTCTCGATTTATTTAGTAGACAGACATCCTATTTGGATAAAGTGCCATCTATCTTTGATTGCAGATTTTTAATCCATTCAGTGCTTTGGATTACTCTGGGGTTGTGCTTCTCTTACGACACTAGGTTTCGGGAGTGTTTGAGATAATTTCATTAAGCTCCACAATTACCTCGTCCAAAAGATGGAATTTTACTGATGAGAGCTTGTATATCAGTCCCAGGTCAAAAGTTTCTCTCGCAGAATACCTTCTTCTTGAAGGATGAGTTAGTTGCGTTCCTTAACCACCAGGGTAGTTTGGCAGTGTTTTGTTCCCCTTATCCCGCATACAACGTAAACAACGAGAATTAGCCGGGGCAGGGAACTGAGGAGCGTCTAGGTTTGAGTCATGGAGGTGTCAGCATCTTTTTCCGTAGTTATTTGATTTAAAACATTTTTGTGTTCTGCTGGTTTATGCGTCCTCAATCTCGAGGATATTCTGCTGCCATGTAGCTCGCTTACTTTTCTTTTACTGCAACTAAAGCGCAAGTTTTGTTCTAGGTTGTGCCACACGTAACGGACGCTATTCAGGAATGGGTGGAACGGGTAGCGCTTGTTCCGGTCGGTGACTCTAATTTCACCCCAGAAGTGTGCATTATAGAGGTGAGTGGACCTAGATGAATGAATGCGTGTGAATGTGCGCTGTGTTTCAGCTGGGTGGTACCATAGGAGACATTGAGGGCATGCCCTTTGTAGAGGCCTTCCGTCAGTTCCAGTTTAGGGTCAAGAGAGAAAATTTCTGCTGCGTTCACGTCAGCCTCGTTCCACAAGTAGGTAAAACCTGCAAGAGATGTTGGCAGTGATGATTCTGTTCCTTTAGCCGAGGACAACTGGCGAACACAAGACAAAGCCAACACAGGCCAGTGTCCGGGAACTTAGGGGTTTAGGATTGACACCTGATCTTGTAAGTACCTGTTTCTTTTGTAAGACATACTGCATTCCCTATAAACGTGGGTCCAACTTGTGTCACTTCTGGGGCTCAAAGTAACGAGGAAACGCTGTCGAAAAAATATTAGTTAACTATTATTTGCAGTCTTAGTGGCATCCTTAGATAAAAGCGGTTTCTGATGCAAATCTAAGCAGCAAAAGGGAATGAAAGATGAACAAAGAAAGAGTTGTTTTCATATATCACGCCTTCTGTATAGCTACAATGGAAGCCACCCATGAAGACGATATTTACAACTATATCTGACACTTTGTAATCTACAGATAGTTTGTCGAAGTGAAAATGAAATTACCCGAGATGTCAGGGAAAAGATCTCAAACTTCTGTCACGTGGAACCCCGTCAAGTGCTGTGCATGCACGATGTGCCTTCCATCTACCACGTCCCAATCTTTATGGAAGAACAAGGCATTGTGGAATTGTTTGCGGAACGGCTTCACCTTGCTGTACCTGCTCCACGTCCTCGGAGACTCATGTATCGTTGGAGGGACTTGGCTGTCAAGGCAGAGAGGCTCATCCGCGAAGTGACCATCGGTCTGGTTGGAAAATATACCAAGCTAGAAGATGCTTATTCGTCGGTCATCAAGGCCCTACAACATTCAGCCCTCGCGTGTAACCATAAACTGACCATCAAGGTAAAGGACGTGGGTTGACCTTTGTCACTCTAAATACATTTTTAAAAACAGTACATCGATGCTGAAGAGCTGGAATCACAGATGAAGTTGGAGGACCCTGTTAAGTTTCACGCAGCTTGGCAGAATCTATGTTCTTCAGAGTAAGTCTTCCTGTATAGAGGATGTGTCCTGCAAGATATCCTTGTTACGCAGTGGTATCCTTGTGCCTGGTGGATTTGGTAGTCGAGGCATTGAGGGGAAAATTGCTGCGATAGAATGGGCCAGGAAGTCCAAGAAGCCATTCCTAGGTTGGTTGTTGCAAGATTCATAGAGGTGTGTTTACGATTATTCATTTGGTCGCAGGGGTCTGTCTCGGACTGCAGTGCGCCATCATAGAATTTGCTCGCAACGTCATTGGCTGGACAGAGGCCAATTCTGCTGAGATTGACCCAGAAACAGTGAGGCCTGTTGTGAGTATCTTTTATATTTTATCAATACTTGGCATGTGTGTTATGTGTGACTTTGAAGGTAATTGAGATGCCGGAGCATCATGTTGGCCAAATGGGTGGCACGATGAGGCTAGGAAAGAGAGAAACCATCTTTGGGAGCAGTGACTCTATCCTTCGTAAGTTGCTTTACTCACTTTATCTGCTTTATATATACCAGTGTCCTTTCAGGGAAGCTCTACCACAATGCTGACATTATCGAAGAGAGGCACCGACACAGATACGAGGTGAATCCACTCTATGTTGCTGACTTTGAAAGAGCTGGACTGCGATTTGTCGGTAAAGACACGACAGGAAAAAGGATGGAAGTCATTGAGTACGCTGGTGAGTCACATTTTTTCTCTCGAAATAAAGCAGTCATCGACAGGAATCGCGTCTCTCGATTGCCATATTTGGACATTTATCTTGCCTTCAGCACAATGATTGTGAATAGAACCAACACATTTTGAGTATTTTGAACCTTTAGGGAGCCATTTTTCGTACGTGGCTCGAACTAGAAGGGAACTTGTCTTGGTATGCGGCACACCATGAGTTGGTGCAGCAGCAAACTGGTGAGCACATGAAAGAATGGCAACCATGCAGGGTGACCACGAAGAGTGCGTCTGCAGATAGGGCACACCCAGGGCATGATCCATCAGTGAGGGAACGGGACACAAACTGTCCCAGACATGTGCACCTGAGACGAATCTATCGAGTTTGCACTGGATTTTGCGGCAAAGTTTTTGAAAAACGAGTTTAGACGTGTTTGCGATAGGCTATGGTTTCGCACCGACGTGGCAACACGACCAACACCATAGCCACGAGTTTGCCTTGTATGCAGAGCTCCTCTTACCTGCCGTGGGCGAAATCGTGCAAATCTGAGGAGAAAAATTATATAAACGCAAAGCAGCATTCTTGAATAGGTTTTAGATTATTTGCTTTTCAAACTACTTGCAATCTCGTACTTGACCGATCATGGCACCCCATACATAATCACGTTATTAAATGTTGAAATATTGTATATTTTCATCACTCCTCTTTGTGTGGGCGCACCCAAGATCAGCGAGGTTTGGGTATTGAGAACCTCCTACCTTGGAGGTCTGGCTCCACTTGTGGCTTCCACCCGGATTAGATGAGACTATCACAGTCTTGACTTTGATGACTTGTACCATGTCAGCGTGCGTTCATCAACTCCCATACAGAAGTAGCATGGTTGAGTGGGCGTCCGCTCGTTGGTGGTAACCAAGGTCATGGTTGGAATCCTACAACCGGCTGTGCTGTCTCAGGACTTTCCCCACGTCTGTACGCCACTCACAGTTGCTTCGCGGCACAATCAAACTGGAGTTGGGTGTGTTAGGAAAAAGCTTTGGGGCATTTGAGGCTTACGTGCTCGTGTCTGTCCATAAATGTACCTGCCTTGGCTAATTGTCGTTGTTTACAATTAATCGGGTTTAACAACAACTTGGTTGGACTACAACCATATGGACGTGGATGCCAGCTAGTCTTGTTGCTGTTGTTCCATAAAATACTAGAGCTGGGCAAATAGCAAAATTTCTATTGCGAATCAAATACCAATATTTCAGAGACACTACGAATACATTTCAAATATTTTTTGCAGTTGTGAATCGAATAATTGTTGATGGTACTTTGAATATTTTGAATAGCTACAGTATATCCATCAGCAAACAGTTACTGCTCATTCGTGGCATTTTCTGTCAGAATATAAAGAAAACCTCTACTTGAGGCTTTGACGTGTGCATTATGTTGGCAATGGGAGTCTCAAGATCCAAAGCATTCTGCAGCAATCCATATTCTCTAGTTGGGAAACTACATCAGCTTACAAACTATATCTCTTTTGCTGAATACAGTTGTAGAAGCTGCGAATATGTTTCTTGGGAGCTTAGGGACTACAATACATTAATATGTAGTGGAGATACACAGTCAGTCACATGTCCTGGGTGTTTCATCTAACGCGATAAAAAATTTTGCTAAATGGTGACGTACCCGCCTGCTGTCGTGTATCCTTTGGTGGTCCCTCAGGATCTGTCTCAGGATCTGTCTCAGGATCTGTCCTCGCTACAAAAGCGTCAGAACGAGAGAGAGGAAGTCTCTCGTGTGGATCAAGTTCGGTTTTTGTTTGTCTTTTTTCTGTGTTGTTTTGTGCTGACGGGCTGGAAAATTGGCTAGATATATCGAGCTCAGCAACTGAACTATTGCAGCGTGCCGCGGATCTTTCGGTAGGATACGATTGTCAAAAAGCTCATCCACGCAGGATTTAGCTAACACAGAAAAAAGTATTACGTAGACCTAGCCATCACTGCTAGTCCCCAATGTCCATCGCCGGCACTGTGCATACCGGAAACAATGCCATAAACTCAGTGTTGTACGTAGCGCCGCTACTAGTAACGGCGCTACCGTATCCGTTACTTTTTTTGCTAGTGGAGTAGAGATCGCGCTACCTTTTTAAACTGGTAACGAAAGAAGTACTTCCACTACAAATTTGCGGTAGCGCAATCTTTGAGCTCTACCGCTACTTTCCGAGCTGGGGTTCGCGACAACTCGACTTCGACCTATCATCAAACCTCCACTCTGCCTGCCTTCGATCAAGCTGCCCGATATCACAACTCATTCTGGGAATACCGGGCAAATAGCCGAAAGGAGGGCACAGAGGCCGTTATCTTACAAAGAGGATGTGTCCGCCACGTGTTCCCTATTTGGGATGAACCTTGAAGATTTGGTGCGTTGTCGGAGTTGTCTGCAAACTGACGTCACTCCATTCTGGAGCCGTCCTCGCTAGCTATGAGTCATGACATTCCACATGACATTGCACCACGTACGCTCAGGCGCTTGACAGTTGCCATTTCTTGTCCGCTGCAATGGAGGGACCATGGCCTGCTACAGTACAAAACAGTAGCGTGGTGTTCAGATGTCTACTATGCGCCTCAGTGGGAAAGCTTTATCTGTGCGTCAAGGAAGTCAACGTCCAATTTGAAAGGCACACCATGGTATGTTTACTAACTTCTCGTTCCGGGCAATTCGAGTTCTTTTTGTGACAAAGCTGCTGAGCCTTTTATCGGTAGACTTGCTTTGTGCTTTATTTGCTTTAGAGGAAGAGAAAAAGATTTGCAGGATACCGAGTAGGCTTTAGTAAATCTGTAAAAAAACGGTTTTCAAAATTTTAGCCTTCAGGCAACCTACGTGTAACCTCCATTGGACGTCGATTTATTATTTTGAGATATTATTTTATTATTTTAAGACGTTTGAAGTACGTCATCAACGATACTGTTTGTTTCTTTCCTAAAAAGTAGCGCATGAAGTATCGCGTTACTTTTTACGGGTAAAGGTAGCGGTATGCCGCTACTTTTAGGTACGTGTAACGATATCGGGATTTCGTTACTGTTTGCTCAGGTAGCGCGTATCGGTATTGCGCTACCTTTTCGGGTAGCGGGTACAACACTGCATAAACTTAACCACAAAGGATTACAATATGCGTATTATGCTGCAGAAGAAAAGACTGTGGTGACCTTGCAGAAGCCCAGCTAGACCAGAAGGAAAAAATAGGAAATTAAAAGAATTAAAATGGGAGCCCCAAAAAACTAATATGGCACCCTACTGGATACACGCAACGTGGGTCACTGTGACCGTAATACCCTCTACTACAAAAAAAAAAAAAAATATCTCGTATACGCAAAAACACCCTCGAGATTTTTTAATATGTTGTAGAGGAAGGCTCGTTCTATAAAACTGTGTTGGTTTCAGACATCTCTTCTGACCTCTTGATTGTGTGTGTTACGCTCGACTGTAGCGAATTTTGGAAAAATCGCATACTTTCCCAATTTTTCCTGCAATGACTGCGAATGTTAAGTGTCTCGCGATTTTTCCTTTTGAAGTATTCCATGAGACCTTCGAAGGAAAAAATATTCATTAAAATTTAATGGTTTGATTTTCCACAAAAAACAAAATGCGAAATAGGAGGAAAGTTGCGAAACTTCCGACCTGTGTGTACCAGCAC